>NC_079520.1:4983425-5065925 GCF_003711565.1 Takifugu flavidus | reverse complement strand
TCTATTTCTGTGGGCCACTTCTTTATCCCTCGGCATGTCAAACAACAGCTGTGAGCGCAAAACGTTAAATACTGCATCTATTGAAGAAGATAATTAGCTTGTGATTTGTGAGGGCTCTGCAAGGCTTTCATTTGAAAGTTTGAAAAAAGACTTGAAGTGATAGAGAAAGAAGAACATTTTCAATTACAAGACATACTTGCAGTGCCTGTCATGTCCCCACTGTAGGACACATAAAGAGCTCGCCGCCGCCGTGCTAACAGCTGATTCAACCACCCAGAGTAATGATATCCTTATCTCCAAACACAGAAAGACAGAGGGACAGAAAGAGAGAGGAGGGTTGTTCAAAGGGTGAAACTAACAGAGAGTAAATGAAGTCAGATGGAAGAAAAGCAAGAAAATGGCACAGGATGGATGAGGCAGAGAGGAAACAATGAAAGAAGCAAGACAGAAGGAAAGAGGGAGAGAGACCAAAGCTGTGGGGAAGTGAAGTTTTTAGAGGAGTGGACATTTGTCACAGAGCCTGTTTAGCTCTGACAGCCTATTGGGACCCCCGGACACTGTCTCTTTCTTTATTTGTGTGTGTGTGTGTGTGTGTGTGTGTGTGTGTGTGTGTGTGTGTGTGTGTGTGTGCTGACAGCCTGTTTAGCTCCCTTGCTATCACCTCTGTGTCCTTGCTAATAGCTGAGTGGGCTCCCTGCAGGCTCCACAGGCTGCACTGTGATTATCACTCGGCACTTGTGCAGGCACACAGGAACACGTTCACATGGATGCACACACTCATAGTGGAGAACATAAACACACACGATTACACACGCAGATACCATTACAAGAGCATAGTGCAAACATAAATGCATTTATTCAGACTAATACCTACCTTTCCCTCTCATGTAGGTTTCCTTGCAGTGTGAGTGTGTGTGTGTGTGTGTGTTTGTGTGTGTGTTTGTGTTTGTGTGTGTAGCCGTCTCAGCTCTGCTCCTGCAGTAAATGAGTATGTCAGTGCAGCCCATATTAAGTGTTGACACACTCATTTACTGTGGCTTCCCATAAGACCTGTTCAGTAATACAGCCTATTGATGAGGCCGCAGGGAGTGTGTGTACGTGCACCTTCGCATTACTGTTGTCGGTGCTTGTGTACACTGAAGATGAAATATCGCCTGTGTTCTGGGAGGATGAATATTACTCTGTGTAAAATATCACTGAGGCATCTTTTCCTGATGTTGTGACATTACTATTTTAGAAGAGAAGAGGAAATATGATTCCTGGCTGGGCCAGATCGGGAGCAGGAAATTGGACGGCGATGAAGAACTGCAGCGAACACACCCGTTGCATGCGCTCCCAACCCCTGGAGCCTGGAGGTGTCAACAGGTGGGGAATGCTCACGCTCGCGTGGAGCTAAAGAAAACATCGCCGAAGTTTCTAACCAAGTCCTCATATGGACGTCTTTTAACTCCGAAGCTCGCAGGAATGTTTGTGCACATTCAAGTGAGGAGAGGTTGACGGAGGTGGAGCTGCCGGTCCCTCTGAGCCCGCCACCATCCCCATCAGCCAGTAACCCCAGAGAGAGATAAAGGGAGGCTTGTCTGAGGTTTTCTGCCTAAATTTTCGTTTGTGTTTTCCTTCCATGGACCATTATTTCTGGTGCTAGCAGCTTCGAGGACTCTTAACAAAACCAACAATAATAAACAGCAACCTGTGTGGGGTCAGAGGGAATCCCTAAAGAACCCTTTTCAGTGCTTGGATTGATACAAAAGAGGAAACGGAGGTGGGTGGTGGCAACATGTGGCGCGACAAGAGAGAAGCTGTCATACGTGTGACATAGGTTTCATTTAAACAGGGCCTCTGGAGTAGCTCCATCCCTGCAGGACACCAGGAATACCTGCACAGCCCAAGTAAATGGTTTTAATACATCATTTATTGGGCCAAAGCGCGTTTGAGGAGGTGGAGAAGGTGAAGACAAGGCCGGTAAGGCTTGTCGACACACACCAGCAGCCAGCCTGCACCCCTGACGCAGAGCAAAGATCACCTTACCCTCACAGCTCTGGGGCTCGGCCACACCGAGGAAAAGGTTTTGGAAATGTGTCGGGCACAATTCTGTGAGAGAAGCTCATGGAGTCTGCTGTAAAAGCAACTCTGAAGGGGGGGAATTTGCATTGGAGAACAGGAAAGTTCTGGTGAGGCAAAGATGTTTAAATATAGCAGAAATGGTGGACGACTGCCTCTCCTGGAAGTTGATTTTGCTGCTCTACTCAGTTGTGAACATGAAAAATGGCATAAATAATATGAAATGCGTGAGAGAGCTGCGTGGAGGGACCCAGGCTCCTGTTTCACCCCTGTGGTGCCTTTAGCTCTCAGCATGACCTGGGAGTGATGTCAGAGTGTGTGATTTGCTATTGTCACGTCTCACAATGGTCATAAAGAGTCCGGCCTTATCCCCTGTGAAAGGAGGCAGGAAAACATGGCGGGTGTCCAACGTGTCCGACCGGCTGACGGGCAGCTTTGACATATCTGATACTTCTAACAGCCTGAGAAATTATGGAAATATCTTCAGGAAAAACCGCATAAGTTGGAATTTGTATTTTCCTTTTGTCTCTCTGTCAACCACTTATTATTTAAAAAATAACTCCAAAAATGTTTAAATTCTACCACAAATAAACCAAAACAAATCAAAGCAGATGCCACATTGCTAATTGTCGAAATTTCATTTCAACAATTAGCAGAATTACTTCAGGCACCAGCTCGCGCGCTCGTCCTGGCTCGCCCTGGCTCTGTGGAGCAGAGTTACTCAGACTGAGCATGAGCGGCTGCTCTCCAGCTTCTGCCCATTAGATCCGAGCCGGTGATGTCAGCAGGAGCTTCTGAGAAGCCCGGTCAACTGCTTGGCAAGCAGAAAAGGTGTTATGGATTAGTGTATCTTAGTTTCACAACATACAGTTGTAAGTTATACACAGGAATGCATGAAGGGGAATTCCAGCAGGCTTCTGGCCATGTGATGACTTACTGTGAATTCAGGATGATTAGGAGAGGTCGGCGCTTACACTTCCAGTCCGAAGGCTTCCTGCCAAACTCTGCTCTAAAGTAGTTTTACATTCGGCGCGATCTGTTTCCCATGTGAAAATGAAACTGCAACAAGGATTTAACGCTGTTCTCTTCATTATCTGCCGCCTTTCTCTTCCTCACGTGCCGGTTTTGTGGAAGGACTGTTACAACCAACAGGTGAATTCACCTGCTGTGACGTTAGCATGTTCTTTCAGACGCTCCAGTTCAAATGTGAGGGACTCTGGGAGGAGGTTAGACTCGTGCACGCACAGATCCATCATGCAAAACGTGCCTGCAGACCTCCGGGGACGCTGATGTCTGAATGACAGTTTTATGGCGTGTGTGCACGAGCATGTGCATGACACCATGACACTGCCGCGGCCCTCCCGGTCGTCGGCTCTCTGTATGAGTGAATGTAAAAAATGTCCAGAGAAGACGATAATATCCTGTTTAGCTCCAGGAACAGCTTCCTCTGTGGGAAAAAAAAGATTGAGTTTCTAAAAATACTCATCAAACACCTTCTTTGTCATACGGAAAAGCTTCACCTGCGCGTGGCCACAGTCGTCCACTGGTTGTTTAAATGTGTCATTACGGCCTGTGTGACTGTGTGTCTGAGTGTGTCCATTACAGGAGCAGAGAAGTCACTCTTGGGTTACTGTCAGCCATGAACCACACCACACGCACTGATATTTATTTATTGGTTGTGCACTATAGAGAGAGAGAGAGAGAGAGAGAGAGAGGGATGCATTTCACCCTGTGAAATTAGCTCCTGGCTGTTTGCCATTCGACCCCTGCGCCATGCATTTGTCTCATCATTGTGTTTAAATTCTGCTTGCAACTGACCCCTTGGTATAGCGTGTGCGCGCGCGTTTGTGGGTGTGTGTGTGTGAGAGAGAGAGAGAGAGAGAGAGAGAGCACAAATTACTCGAGTTGATCATTTTTGGTTTTCGTTAAGAGGAAAAATTCCACCGTTTATCTCCATCTCTAACGCTCATTAATATGTGAATCAGACTCTTCCATACATTTTTATGTGCTAAGACGCGCGCGCACACGCACCACCCGTTTTTCCGCCGTAATTCAGTAAATCAGCGCCAGGTTCCTGTTAAAGCTCCCAGCACAACTACAAAGCTCGTAAAGACGCGCAAAGGACATTTGCTTCCCTTGTTTTGCTCCCTTTTCTTCTTTCAATCAAGAAAACGAGCTGAAACGGGAAGGGATCGTCATCAAAACTCGCCTTTTAAAAGTTCAGGTTTCAAAAGAAATTCTGGTGTGAATAAATGAGCGTGATGGTGGGAGGTAAAAGATGGTGAGGCGAGAGAGAGAGAGAGAGAGAGAGAGGGATGCATTTCACCCTGTGAAATTAGCTCCTGGCTGTTTGCCATTCGACCCCTGCGCCATGCATTTGTCTCATCATTGTGTTTAAATTCTGCTTGCAACTGACCCCTTGCTATAGCGTGTGCGCGCGCGTTTGTGGGTGTGTGTGTGTGAGAGAGAGAGAGACAGAGAGAGAGAGAGCACAAATGGCTCGAGTTGATCATTTTTGGTTTTCGTTAAGAGGAAAAATTCCACCGTTTATCTCCATCTCTAACGCTCATTAATATGTGAATCAGACTCTTCCATACATTTTTATGTGCTAAGACGCGCGCGCACACGCACCACCCGTTTTTCCGCCGTAATTCAGTAAATCAGCGCCAGGTTCCTGTTAAAGCTCCCAGCACAACTACAAAGCTCGTAAAGACGCGCAAAGGACATTTGCTTCCCTTGTTTTGCTCCCTTTTCTTCTTTCAATCAAGAAAACGAGCTGAAACGGGAAGGGATCGTCATCAAAACTCGCCTTTTAAAAGTTCAGGTTTCAAAAGAAATTCTGGTGTGAATAAATGAGCGTGATGGTGGGAGGTAAAAGATGGTGAGGCGAGAGAGAGAGGGGAGAGAGGGAGAGGGAGATGAAACTGCTCTTTAATCAGTAAGAGGAGGCGGGCCGAGGTGCCTACTGTAATCCGATCCACGATCACGCGCATGGTGCGCGCGCAGACCCAGACGCGGGGTGTGTGGGGGGGGGGGGGACTGTATGAGCGTCGGCGCCCGCTGCCACAAACCCGGCGGAGCTCGGGGAGGAGAGAGCGCAGAGCTGCTGAGAGGCAGAGAGGCTGAGTCTCAGTGTGAAGGAGAGAGCAGGCACGGAGGAGTGTATTTCACCGGAGAGGCGCACTTTGGAGCACATCAGAGAGCGTGCGCGTCTCTATTTTCCTGAGCCATTTTACGCACGCATCACTCTTTCGGGAGGTCCCCTGTTCGGATTTTTGCGCAAGAACGGACTTTTAACCAAGAGAACATTTGTTTCCAAATCACGCGTAAATGTGAAATCCCGAAAAGAGAACCCGAGCCAAGCACTTCGGGATGGTTTATCACGAACAGGAGTACATAAGCGTATCACCACTTCAGCTTTTAGAGCCAAATGTTCGGTCCCCCCCTTTTGGTTCCTTTCGTTTCGTATTAATTTCACTTTGAGATTTTTTTTGAGCCAGTGATTTTTATATTCCAGGGCGCGCTGTGACTGACCGGGGACATGACACGGCGCTGCCGCCTGTGCGCAGCGGAACGGATGACGTTTGTTTAAACGCGTCTGAGTAGAAATTGTGCCAATAGAGAGTTTTATATCGATCTGAGAGACAGTCGAGAAAGAAAGTTGTGCCAGAGCTCAGCCACACGCGCGGTGTGTTGAACCTGTGTGATATTCCTGGAGAGCCCGAGGAACGCAGTCCGGCTTTTCGGTGGACTACTTGAGAAGCGTTTCAAAGACAGAGAACTGTGGAGAAAAGGGGACAGAGACGCGTCTGGACCCAAGCATCGCTGCTTAAACGCAGAATAAAAGCATCCCGGGGCAGAAGGGGGGAATTATCCTCCGCGCCAAAGCAAAAAAGATGGATTTATTCCTATGGCTGTTTGGATGTTTACTGGCTTTTCTCTGGTCTTCGACTGTCAAAGGAGAAGAAGGAGGTAAGTTTGACGAATTTCCAATGCCAGCAGAGGTGTTAACTGTAAATGGACCCGGGTTGTCAGGTTCTTCCTAAAGCATATCCCTCAAAATTCATTTCGACGGAGAAAAATCCAATTTTGGATCAAAGAAAAATTGTAAAAAATGATTATTTGAGAAAGTTGAAGATATTACATTGTGTGATGTCACCCCGTGATTCGGGGATTGAAGAGCGGGTTGTAGTCTTGTCAAGAAACACAGTGAAGGCGATCACAAGTCACCACTCACAAACCTGGCCACTTGACTCGCCTTCTATTACTAATTTCCACGATTCCGTAGTTTTTAAACGCCAGCCTTTTTACAACTACTTTTCTCCGGGTTGCTCTTGAAATAATTTTTATTTTTTTTTTGAAAAGTCACTTTATGATTTCTAGAACTGCCGCTCTGACTCACGCCCACATCACCGACACAGGCGGCAGCAGATTGCGCGAACGCGGGTCTAAATGTTGAGCCACCAACTACTGTGAGAAGGGCAGCGACTCATCCCAGCAGTCCAGCGGGGTCCGACACGGGCCGGCGCTCAGGACGCACGGAGATCGCCCCCACCACCACCCCTCCAACCAACACACACACACACACACGCTCTCCCCAAGATCTGCGCTTCAAGTAGCGCAACGAGTTTTAGAGTTACATTCATGGATCAGCAGTTTCACAAACCTAGAGATCAAATAATATTTAAGACGTTAAATGTTAAAATCAAAAACAAAAGGAAATCTGAACGACCAATTGAGTCCGGGGCAAATCGTAATGTTTGTTTTCCCCGAATCAGCCGTGCGTAATTTTGGATTAAATCAAAGTTTCCGCGAGTTTGTAGCCTATCACCAATATAGTGACTTTAGTAATCCCATTCCCACTGTAAGAGATAGTCTCTAATACTCGCATTCTTCCCATATAATCTTTTCAGCTTCAGAAACCCTCTTGGAAAAGGTGTAATCATTGTTCTCCGCTCTCTGATGTAAATAGTTGGAAAGCTGGAGCGCTGCGGAGGAGCATCAGCGGGGAACTTGGCTGCATTCTAAATTATATTGATTCAGGCCTCTTTCGAGTCGAGTCTACGCTTCTGCAGATCTCATGACTTGGACTGAGTGGCGCGCCTGCCAAATGTTGCTTTGGAGCAGAACAGAGGAGAACGCAGTGGAATCATTCTTTACATCGTCAGTCGTATTTGCCCCGATGCTTCAGACGGGGTTAAATTTTGAGAAGATAAATAAAAATAAGTACTTTTGTTTGCAATGATGACATGTCAACTCAAACCCGAATGGCCTCTTTTCACTTACCCGCCAGAATAAAAGGATGTGGAGCGCCCTGTGGTGCAGCAGAATTCAGGGAACATGTGGAGTTTCAGTTGAACACCAGCAACCTGCCAGCAGCAATCATTGTGTGCATCTGTGTGTTTTTCTTCATATTCATCCCACAATAGAGCCACGTTCCCCAAGAAAAGTCAATTTCGGCAATTTTAAAGTAACTGACAGGGCTTGCTGACCCTCTGTTATCTTGACAATAGATGAACCGTGTTTGCCTGGAGACTCGCTCTCTCTCCCTCTCGCTTTCCTCTCCGTCTTTCTCTCTCATGCTCAGCATAACCTGGAGGATGTGGCTTCCTCAGCAGTAAACTTTTACAGATCTGCCTCCTCTGTTTCTCCAGAGGAAGCGGCAGAGCCTGAAACCGGCAGAGGAAAAGCCGCGAAAAGAAAGTGAACGAAGCGGAAGAGGGATTTTTTTTCTTTAACTCTGCTGTTTGATCCAGTTTCTTTATTCTGTTTGATCACTGCTGTGCCTGGAAGGGAGATAAACGGACATAATTGGCCACTCAAGACCAGCTGTCTGCCTCCATAGTCTCCGCAGAAATATGCTCCACAACGAAACGGGCTAACACAGTGCTCAAGCGTGTGGGAAGCAAACAGTGAGGCCCACAGGTACCAGGACTGACCAAGCAGTGCCGTGTATATTTTTAAAGCAGTGCGGTTTCAAAAATCCCAAACCGAGGAGAGGCTATGTGAAGTTAGGTAGAAGTCCACAAGTCAACGGCCTGATCAGTGCCGCCGCCCTGCAGATGATTAAATGTGACGCGCTTTTAAAAGTCGCCTCATTGTTCAGCAGAATTTGCAGATTCAGGGCCACGAGCATGTTCACAGTGATTCCTGACCGTGACTGGGCTTCCCCGTTACGTAACAGGCTTTAGGATTCCGTGGTTGTGCTGCTAGACCGGGTCGCCTTGAAGCCCTCTATCGTTACACTGGTGCGTGTGATCCACGATGGGAGCCGTCCGGATAACCCTGCGTCTCTCTGCCACTCACATTCGGGCTCAGCAGGAACTCTCTGCCTGCCAGCACATCAGTTGTAAGCATTTGACGCCCGAGCCGTTTTAGCAGAACAGCTCACAAAGATGGAAGACTCTTCTAAAACAAGTCATTTGTCACTCCCAACTCTCAGCTGCTCTCTAATCTTGCTGGTTTATTATTGCCACAAATTGCGTTTTTGGAAAACTGGTTGATTCTTCACCAGTTTCTTCACACAATAAAGCCGAACATCCATCAAACAGGAAAGTGAGAGAGGCGGAGGAGACGGATGGAGATAATGAGGAAATATGAGTTGGGCCACAAAGAAATGAGGGGGGGTCAGTGTGAGGGGACGTTTGCGGAACGAGAGGAGACCAGCCGAGCGTGAAGCAGCAGTTGAGTGGAGCCACCTGCAGTAAACGACAGTAGATTCACACACCCCCCCGTCTGCCCGTCCGTCAGCCAGAGGAGGTGAAGATTGGCGAAGATCCTAAAAGTCTGGATACGAGCGCACACACGGCAGAAATCATCCCTCCCAAACGGTGCCTCCAGAACCTTCCATCAATGGAGTCACCTCTTCTGTGGAAGGTTCACGTCATGAAATAGGTTAAATCAAAAAGAAATTCAGGTAGCCCAGAACGTAGGAGCCGATCCAGAATCCAAACTCTGGCTCGAGAACGTTAGAACCCCCATCACTGTCATGACGGTCTAACCGCAGAAGCTGCTCTGGCACCACCAACCCAGTTTGAAACGAGTGAATAAACATTAAGCTTATTAACCTTCGGCACCATCACCATCCCCTCCTCCCCCCTGCGAAAAAGGAAAGGACAATTAGCGGTTCCAGCAGGATCTTCTAATTACAGTTATCATGTCATTAGTAAACTGTTAGGGTTCTAGAGTCGTCATTGGCGATTGGTAATGACTGGGGTAATTAGAGAAGCCTGCGTGTTCCTCTATTTGTTCATTTATGTAGAACAAAAGTCCTCAGAGGGAATTGTGGCACCATCTTGGATGAGATGCTCGTCCTCGCTTTGTTTGCGTGGAAAAGTGTCGGTGCGTGTTTGAATTTGGGATTAAGCCAGGCTAAAGCGAGCCTGCGGTGCCCTCAGCAGTCCCTCCAGATCAGTGCCATGTGAGGCCACGGGTTGTTTTCCTTTCTCCTCGCTCTCCCTTCACGCTGAATCATCCTGTTGTTTCCCACTTTCGGTGCCACTTCACCTCTCCTTTAATAGTATCCTCTGTTTCTTTCTCCACACCTCCCTCAGTCAGTGTTCTCCCGCGCTCCGATGAAGAATCCTCCCTCGCCTTCTTTTCACCCCGCTTTGCCACGGTGGGAAATCTCTTTACTCTTTTGCTTCACAGCGTTTTTTTCCCTGTCCGTCAAGTGAATGTGCATTTTCTCATCCTTGTTCTGTCTCCTGGGACAAGAAAACAGCTCAAAAGCAGGCGGTTTTTATGCTTCCAGTCATTTAAAGTCCAGTTTTTGATCCAGTTTGCATGGCTTTATCTCTAAATTCAGAGAGATACCAGTTCTGGACCATTGAAGCCACTGTTTGAAGTCACATTGTGCCTAGAGTAAAAGATGTGGAGATAAAATGTGAAGAAATTGGGAAAATAGGCACTTCTGTGTACAATGGCACTCGAACAACTAGTCCGGGTGATTAACCTGCCACTTATTCAGCATGTTGAACTGGCAGGACAAAAAAAATGCAGACGAGGAAAGACAAAAGCCTGGGATAGACAAAAAAGAGGAGGATGTCAGCTGCTCTGAGACGCTCCTGGTGTCCCTGACAGCTGATCGTTGCTTTGATTAGTCCTGATTCCCATTGAAGAAGAGCGAAAGCAGAAAAAAAAAACAAAATCTTGACCAGAACAGGGAAGCAAAACAATATTTTGTGGCGACATTTGAAGGAAGTATGTCATTTTAGCAGCAAAAATGTTTTTCAGGGTTTCATCGATAAGGGTGAGGAGCTTCTTTAGGAATGTCAGACTTAAATTTGACTCCTTTCGATAAGGAATAACAGATCTGTTTTCATGATACCTGAAGCTTTCTGGAGATAAGGCCTGTCTAAACAACCAGAGGTGCCTGGAGCCTCCTGCACCAGTGTTTATGTAACTGTCATTTACAGGTAGATTATCTCCCTGTTAACTCACAGCCACACTGCAGCACTTGACCCCCCCCCCCCCCCCCCCTTCCCCGTCTGAAGGTGTGCTGGAAGTTAAACAAGAATGCATAAACACACTTTTGGCCTCAGTCATAAGAAGACCAGGCGTTTTTCATCTGTTCCTGCAATGGTTCCTGTGGCTCTATTGGCTGCTGGGGATGTGCTCTCCGGCACCATCGCCCATTTGAGCCAACGATGCAAGCTAGCCACGAGGCGAGTAGCTGCCGCAGGCCTTGTGAGGAGTGGGCGGAAGAAAGGTGAAGACCCGGGTTACGAAAATGAACTTGAACCTTGAAAAGGAATGAATATGTTATTTTATCCTCTCCACTCTCTGTCTTGTGATTCTTCTGTCTATTCTTCTTTTTACTCCATATCTTCCTTCTCCCCTCAGATCAGATTAAAGGTTCTCATCTCGGTCCCGTTTCTGCGTCCCACGTGCATTCCTCGGTCTCCGCAGGCTTCTTTGCACTCATTTTTTCCTCTCACCCTTTTCCCCTCTCTTTCTGTAGTTTTCCACTGTGTTTTAATGCGAGGCACCTGGAGAAAAAGACCACCCCACCTGTTTGTGTGTTTGTGGGAGTCGTATTTTCTGTCCACCGAGGGTTTCTGAGCTGCTGACTTTCTCTTCTCTCCTGATGAGAGACAGATGTTCTCTATCCCCTGCTCCATCTCCTTCAGTCGATTCCTTGGGTTTTCCAAGATTCGGTGACTAAAAGCAGCTTGGGATCGATCCAAAAATGACATTAAAGCCTTTTATTTGCAGGTTTCCTTGTATTCCCAGGGTCACATAAAGGCTTTGTGGTGCACATGCACAGGTGTATGCATGTGTACCAGAGAACAATGCTTAAAGCGCTTTGCGAGTGCTTGGTAATGCTGGAGGCTTGCCATTCGACTGAAAATGCAGCGTGAACAGTGGAAGTACATGAAAATCAATGGGGGAATTAGCATTTCCTCCTCCAGGCTGAGATTCAGACGGTCTGTTTCATTGATTGTTAAATTCCGGGACCTGTTTTCCGCAAGGTCACAATAATGAGACCGCAGAACAGACTGTTTTGAGTCAGCACGGAGCATAATAAGTCAGTCTGCCAAATAATGGCCTCAGTCTTAACAAGCGCCTTTGGTTAGTGAGACACACTTTCCTGAGCAAACCTTTGCTAAATCACTAATGCTATCATTACTGGACCCTGGCCAGTGGAAAAGAACACGGCCCTTCTTACAAAAGTTCTTGCAGAGCATCAGATCGATGAAAAGCGTCTCTTTATTGTCAGATCAGGACTCCCCACACACACACACACACACACACACACACACACACACACACACACACCACCACCACCACCTCTGAGGGAAATCAAATCTGCGGCAGAGCTCAAAACAAAGTTAGGAAAATGTGCATTTGGGACCAACAACTAAAGATCCAGTTCAGCTTCGTAAAGCGGCCCCACATGGGGACATTTCCTCCCCTCACATTTCTGTAAGGGTGCATCTGAGTGTGTTAAGGCATGTGCATCTGGGGGGGAAGTCGCTGAATAGGTGTTATCAGGGTGTAATAATAAAACGTGGCGGAGAGCCATAAATAATGCAGCGACCTGTCTTATATCCCTGCTTGAGTGTTTAGCACAGTTTACTCTTTATTCTGCGAGCACACGGGGCTCATTCAGCAGTGTTAAGGCAGACACAGACAGGCAGAACTTAAATACAGAAATGTGACATCTCTGCAACTAAAGAATATGCTAGTTTCAGTTATTAATGTCAGGCTGTATAGATGCTATCACAACTATTTAGTTCACCGTGTATGACAACACATGCATCATCACAGTTATCTCTAGGCCGCCCAGGATGTGGTGAATTATTTGCGCACATCTTTTATAAATGAGCCACGTCCTGTGCGTTGCTTGCCTTTACTTTAGGACTATTTTCTGTGACCGAACATGTGTGTCTCAAAAAACACTTTCTGCTCAACTCAGTATGCATTCTGATTCCCCATCGCTGGGTTGTTAATCAGTTTCACGTCTCCCCCGTGTGTCCCCCCTGCCCACAACCCATATTTCTCTGGACAGACAGCTCGCCGTGCTCTGTGCTAAAAGCGACATCGGGCTGGCGGTGTTGCGAAACCCTAGAGTGTTTAAGCACTAATCCAGGTGATGCTGAGATGTAATGTATCCCGCTGGGTTATATGGGTCTGGCAACCCGACCCCCGTTTCACTGCATGTCACCACGGAGATTACAAACAGACAAGAGGAGGCAGACAGGACTACTTGGCTCACAGCGGGACGGTGACGGGAGTGGACAGAGACGGCTACAGAGCCGCAATCTGCAGGAGTTACAGTCTGCAAAGGCGTGAATCCACAAATGCTGACGAGCGCTTTATGCATCAGGGTGATTGAAGTGTGAAATAGTTTTGCTGATTAGGGGGTTTATTCAGCCATGTCCTCGTCATACATGTGTGGGGAACATGTGGAAAAGTTGCTTCAGCTTTGACCCGTCCTGGTTCTGCGGGTGGCACCTCAGGCCCGATCGTGTTTATGCTTGCGTTAATGTTTGCATGCGTTGCTGCGCTTGGGCCGAGCCGGACGGTAGCCGCTCTATTTAAAGTGTTTAGAGATATGCTGCGCTCTGGCGAGTAATTTGATTTGGCTGTGTCACCCTCGTCAGCACAGCGGCAGTAAATAAAACATGTTGGACGGAGACACTGACCACAACATCTCAAATTTAACCATTAGTTATCTTGTATCTCTTACGTGAGTTGCAAGTTGAGTGTTTTGATATTTATAGTATATTTAGTGACGCCTGTTTCTAGAGAAGTGTTTAGCACACGTTGCAAAGACATTGTGGAATGACGACAGCCTGAATGTGAGTGTCAGCACTCAGGAACAGGAAATTATCTAAGGGTTTTTCTCAAAAATGGGACGCTTCAACTCACAGATGCTGTTTTTAAAAGCATTTCTTTATCTACTGTGATCATCTTTTTTACCCAAACTACTGCGTATTGAGCCATGACGTAGAGCGCAATCACATTTTAGGATGTTTTTTATCCAACACTATCAAAACACATCTAAGCAAGTGTTGTATAAAATGAAAAAATAGGCATTTAAAATTAGAGAAGGTCTAAACTAAGTCTTTCCCATTCCCCCTAATAATACAGATCATGGCTCAGACGTAAGCAAAGACGGCTAAAATGAGACACAGCCCCCCCGGGCTGGTTTAACTTAACAAGTCTGAGGCAGTGTGGAAGTTCAGCTCATTCAGACAGTCAGACAGTCTGCCCAATCCATCAGAGAGGGAGCCAACCAGCGCACAATAGGTGCCATACATGTGACACAGTAGAGTTGGCGTGTTATGCTGTCGGGTGTCACAGATATATACGAGTTACTCATCAATGCCAGGTTGCATCTGCTCCTCTGAATGAGCCGGATTGTTGGACACAACACAGACGCATCAGTGCAGACAAGTGGGTCCAATCTGTGACAGTAGCTGTGGCATCTGGAGGTCTCGATCTGTGTGTGTGTGTGAGTGTGTAAGTGCATCTATATAGTGTCATAGGGTCAACTCAGCATAAAGCATCCATTCTGAGTCAGTCCCTGTCCCCCTGACTCTCTCTCTCCCTCTATCTCTCTCTCTCTCACACACACACTCACACACACACTCACTCACACACACACTCACACAGGCTTTAGTTCTTCACGTTAGCTCCATTTTCTGATCCTCTGATCAGCTGATCGGCAAAAACTGAACGTGTAGGTCGGGTCAGGTATAAATACTGTGATTTATGTACAATCTCTCTTCTCCCTCTCTGTCCTTCCAGCCTCTGAGCCATGCGGAGGCTACCTAGATGCCACCAATGCCGGCTACATCACCACTCCCGGCTACCCGCTGGAGTATCCACCCCATCAGAACTGCCGCTGGGTCATCACAGCCCCCGAAGCTTCGCAGCGCATCGTCCTCAACTTTAACCCGCACTTTGAAATTGAGAAACTGGACTGCAGGTAAAGGCGGGCTCGATGTTAGAGGCATCAAAATGGATTGAAGGATCTGAAAGTCATTTTTGCATTTTTTCCTGAGAGTCTGGGTTGGACGGCTGGGAATTAAAGGGAATGTTAGTCTCTCTTCAAGAAGGCGTACTTGGCCGACTTGAGGCCAGACTCCTCCTGTTTGCCTGGCATTAGCTATCCCATAATAACCACAGTGGGACCTTCTCCTGTCCCTTGTCTCTAATTATCACTGTCTAATTGCAACACATTTACTCTCCCACAGATCAGAAAACAGATTAGAGGACTTGTTATTGTTTTTGTAGTTTTGGCTTCAGTAGTATAATGAAATAACGAGGGAATGCTGAGTGAAAAAGCCCGAAAAAGTTTAGACAATCAAAATCTAACAGGCACTAAAAGAAAACACAGTGCGGGAAACCATTGAATAATGATTTGAGAGACTTGTTTAATGTAAGCAGCATCTCTCCATCGACACGCATCACATATAGACGGAGATATTCCCCTGCTCTCATGTCGGGTCTCTGTTCCAGTCCTCTCTGATCCATCCATTATCAATTATACATGGCTGAATTTCCCCACTCAGATGTACTTAAAATCATTCAGACATTTCTTTGTTGGAATTGAAACATCAATATTTTAGCGACTGGCTGTTTGTTGAAAGGCTGAAAGGTCTAAGCAGCGCTTTGCTCCTGCGCTGTTTCACTTCCTCGCACCCTAAATGAGCGGCGCCTTCCATTGTCCGCACGCCGGTTCTCGTGATTTCCTCCCTTTTACTTGACTCTTATCATCGCATCAGTTGGGCTGATTCACCGTTTGCTTCTGCCCCTCCATTGCTCTTTCTCTTTGATTTTTTGCCGCGTCCATTTTCAGATTCCCTGGAGGACAAAATCTGGTTGCAGCGCGAGAAACAACAAGCCCTGATTTATTTATCGTGCTGCGTGTCTGAGGTTGTTTTAAGCCTGTTTGTGTGTCTTTGCCTCCACTCTGACAACATACATCTCGGAAAAGCAAACGTTAACCATCCCAGTAAGGTAGCTCTGCAGAGTCGGTGGTAACATCTCGGGTCTAACAGGCTGTTATTTACAACCGTCTTCACAGCGCAGAGCTATTTAAGTCCACAGGCGTCCAAACCACCCAGCGCCTGAAGCCGCTGTGTCTCTGTTTGTGTGAGTGCAGCAGTAGGCTGAAACTGAGCTGTTGGGTTCAAAGGGCACACAGGCCAAGGAGAAGTCTGTAGTGAGCTGGAGTACACGGTTACCTAATGATTGCCAAGAACATCCTTGACCCTGGCTGTCAGACAGCATCTCCCTCTAATTTTTGCATGAAGTGTCTCTGAAAACCAGATTTAGGGACGTCCCTGTCGCAGCAATGCTTCATAATTGCCCGAATAATTGCACAAAGCAGGAAAGTCTGTGGACTCTCCATACATTTCTCTTTTAAAAACATGTTTTGATGACTCTTTCTTTCCATTGCAGTGCTGCTTCCTGTTATGGTAAAACAATCATAGAAATGTTTTTACAGTGTTTAACATAGCTATTCGATGTTTTCTTGGAATATTACATCCTTTTTGTTGGGGGGGCTTAACTACTTGTAGATGCTGCGATGCATCTTACTGTTTAGCTATTTGGTAAATATGATACATTTGTGCCATGTAGGTTTGCATTGTTACAGTTAAAAATAGGGAAGTAATACTGTGATGTACTTCTATACATTGTGCACGGGCTAACCCCATGTCTAATGATCAAGTTTAAAAGGGGGGAAAATCACTTTTAACTGATAGAATTTACATTAATTAGACAGATTAGTGTTAATGAAGGGACGTGAATGCCTGGATTAAGGTGGATTTTCATCTTCATTCTTGTAAATTATTTTAACAAAATGTAGATTTATAGCTTTGAGACACTGAAAACTGCCCTTAATCCTCAGATTGGGGAGGGAAATGCACACGCGCACACTCGTCCCATTGATAAAAAAAAGGGCTTGTCAGAAGTTGTGCGTAAAGAATATTTTATGAGCAGTTAATATGATTTCTCTGTCTCTCTTTAGCCCATCAGACAGGACCGTTACAAATCTGCACGCAGCAGGTCAGACAGGGGGTGTCTTATTATGCTGCTGCAGTGAAGCAATCTAATCTAATATGGGTCTGATTGCAATTTAAGACGGTAATCTGTAATCTATAATGCAGCACATTTTGTCGAGCCCTCCTCTGGCTCTGTGCGCAAAATCGATGGGGGAACGAGGTCAGACGGAGAGGGAAATGTTTTCATTAGGACTCATATACAGTAGCAGTTTAAGGCTGGGCAGACGGCCGGAGGTGGAGAAACGGATGAGCGGGAAGACTGACTGAGAGCTCGCGTTCTGATAGTACCAGTCATGACTCATCATTGGCTTCCTTGGGTTTTCCACAAGCTCTCGGAATGGCAACGCTCCTCACCAATTCATCAATGTAACTTTCTGGAAACAGGAAATAAGGAGGTGTTGGTACCGCTGAAGGGTTAGCGCAGCGATGAGTAAGTGGGGGCTGACTGCAGATTAGGACCAGGCCTTGGAGTTTAGTCAGACTGCTGTAGGAGCTGTCAGCAAGTGAAAGATCAGTCAAATGATGGGTTTGTTTCAGCCGTCTTCGTGATTTCAAGACTGATAGATCTGTTTTTCCCAGAAGGAATTTTTGAGCTAACGTGGAATAATTATCTCTTTCTTTTCCTTAAATGTGCAACATGGATGTAATCCATTCCTAAAGTCTGCTAGAAATGTAAATGTAGAAACAAGAGTGTACTAAAAACCCATGAACGCACCAATATTTACTGATAAATATTCATTTGAGAAATCGGCAGCGTGGCAACTGCCAAAGTCAGAGAGCATCGTTTCCTCCTTTACTGTACCTCCATGCATGGCTCTGTCTTTGTGGCTAAGATCTCCATTTGGAGTGTTTGGAAGGGAGCCACACTCTCTCTCACACACACACACACACAGACACAGCTGCTCAGAAAAAAATGCAGCGTCAGGGTCCACAGAGGGCAGGTTCAAATCATCCTGACAGCTAGAGCTCCTTGCTTCTCCCTCCCTCTCGCCTCCCTCTCTCCCTCTCCCTCTCTCAGTGGGATCCATCCATCATCTTTGTTTCCTCTTCCTCTGCTCCTTCCGCTGTCCCACCTTTCTCTACCCACCACCCACATTGTTTCATCACCTCCTCCTGCCCTCTATTTCTCTCCATTTAATATATTTTCATTCCTTCTTCTGAATGAAAAAAGCCGCAATCTTTTCATATTCATCCACACTTGAAAATGTACTTTATTTTTATGAATCATGAGGATAGAGTGACAATTTTATCTTCCTGTTTACAGAAAATTCCAATATATCAAGGCCTGCACATCTCTGTCGCCCTCAAATTGAACTGGACTAGACTGAACTCTCTGCTCTGTGTATCTGTTTAGCAGTGAAAATGTTCCATAATCGTCTGTGTTGAACCACGAAATGTGCATGTGATGCAGTCCCTGCCCCTGGATAGTGTGTCTTCACTCCTGGTGTGTAAAGCATGGCTTGAGTGCAGAGGTTGAATTCATTAGTTAGTGTGTGTTCCTCCCTGTACTTCTTCCCGTCTCTTGGTAAATGTGAATTGTTCGTCCATCTGCGTCATCACAGCCTCAAACAAGAGGCTGTGATGACCAATTGATGGCAAAAACACAGTGATTGGACTGTGGAAAAAATGGCCAGGATGGGTCACGATATTGCAAATTCTTGGAGGGGGAGTGCCTAGACGGTGGGCATCAACTCACGTGAACAACAGACATTTCTAGGCTGCAGAGTTCAACAGGTGGGCAGGCAGTTTGCACATTTGGGGACTAAAGCGATGAGTTCAGAAGTGATTTAGAAGCTGCAGTCAACGATAGTAGCTTCAGTAGTGATTAAGACATAGACTCTGTACTCTGCTGGCATCAATCATCTGACCTCATGCTGGCTGAGCCTGCCTCCTCTCTGCTCTCCTCTGTTCTGAAAAGACTCACCTGATTTACAGGCAGAAGTCTCCAGGACATGAGAGTGCAGAGAGAAAGGCAGAATGATGCGCTCTGACACTAGCCTTAAGGCAGAACAGGGGGGAAACGAGAGGTGAAGGGACGAGGAGAGGGGGTGAGAGGAAGAGCATCCGGAGTGACAGTGAATGTACAGTTGCCAGCTGTGGGCATTTAGCAGCTGGCTGCATGTTTGAGTCAGCGTCACAGAACGGCTCGCAGCAGGAGAGTCCTGCATGCTGACAAGTGCCCCAGCAGAAGGGCGCCGCTGCAGGGAGAGTGCTGCAGGACCAAAGTTGGCCGTGGGACACAAGCCGAGCTTTATTTACCTCCTCATACAAACTCCCAAGATATTTATGTCCCGTGAAGTAACCATCTAGCACCTTTGCCCCAACATAAATCTCTCCAGGTAATATTTCCCACACCCGTTGACCAACTGTGAGATATTGTAGATGGAGGATGAACCTTCGAGGAGTGAGGGAACTGTCCCTTAAAGGTGAGGGACACGCACCTTTCTGCATGTCCCGCAGGCAATGATGGCGGGATTAGTGGTTTACTAAAGGTCACGGATACCCTGAAGGTCCTGCTGACACTGTATGGTTGTTACTGTACTGTGTGTGTGTGTGTGTGTGTGTGTGTGTGAGAGAGAGAGAGAGGAGAGAGAGAGAGAGAGAGAGAGAGAGAGAGAGAGAGAAGAGAGAGAGAGAGAGGAGAGAGAGAGAGAGGAGAGAGAGAGAGAGAGTGTCCTGAGTCCTGATCAATGACTGTTAAAGCCTTAATGAGGAATCGATTTGTTGTCCTGGAGACCTCAGCAGTACAGCACACACACGTGCATGTGCATGCACACATACACATACACAGATTCACACACACCAAGCGCATGCGCGCGCACTCACACACACACACACACACATGCATATATCTAACAGTTATCTCAGACTGTGGAGGCGGTCTTCACCTGGCCTGCTTCATGAGTATTAGTGATTTTACACCTCTAGATCAGCAGAACTACCTGTCAACAGCTGTGTGTGCCAAATGCCGCCTGTTCCTCACCAACATCCTTCATCCCCAGAGGTTTTACAACCACAAGAATATGATGTAGGCGGTGAAAGAAAACATCAATAGCTGAAGCTGAACTTGAAATCCTCACGTCTCGTGAGCATTATCAGTCCTGCATGAGGTATCTGCAACAGAATACAACACCATAAGCGTCTTTTTTTTTCAATAGGCTAATTTTGAGAAGCTTTAAATTCAACACAAGCTAAAACTGAAAAAAAAAACATATGTTTTTGTGTGTGTGTGTGTGTGTGTGTGTGTGTGTGTGTGTGTGTGTGCATGTTTCATATTTCTGGGGTGCAGACGCTGCGTCTGCAGCTCTTTAAGCTTGAGAGAAGTGTGCAGGTGTAAGAAGACTCTTGACCTAAACTGTGAGAGAGAGAATGTGTGAAAGGCAATTAAGACCAAAGAAGAAGACAGGAGGAGACGATGGGAGGAGGGGAGGAAACTGGAGTCTGTTCAAACTTTCTTGTCTTACTTCAGATAAACTTGTCGTCTCCTGGCCACCCCCCCTGAAGTAAACACAGGCACCATCTCTCCAACAACAAATGTTGCCTTTTTGGGTACAATGACACATCTGTGTTTTGTATTGTATGTGTTTGTTGCCATTGTTTTATGGCAAATTCATATAGTTGAATGGCTGCAGCGGATGAGTGTCAGAAGTATTTATGATTATGATGAGGAGCATGATAGGACGTAACACGTAAAGAAGCAGCCTGGATCAAGAGCTTCAACCTTTCTAATGGGGCACCACTGTGAGCTCAGCAGGGGGAGGAGGGAAGACACCTGTTCCTGTCCATCTGTCTGGAGGTGTCGTGTTCCTGCCACATCCATCTATCTATCTATCTATCTATCTATCTATCTATCTATCTATCTATCTATCTATCTATCTATCTATCTATCTATCTATCTATCTATCTATCTATCTATCTATCTATCTATCTATCTATCTATCTATCTATCTTCATTGGACAGATGGACAGATGGACAGATGGACAGGTTGCGGATGTTTTAATGGAGCAGGGGAGGAGGAAATTGGGAAAAAGTGGTAACAGAGTGAGCGAGCATGAAAAAGAGATGTCAAGGAATGCGAGTTAAACTAAGCTGTCATTTCCGAACAGAGGAGGAGGAAGCTGTCACTGGGATGAGACATTCCCCCGGGACAATATGACACATGATCTGTGCATGTTCACACACGCGCACATACTCTCACACACACGCGCACGCATCACTGTCAGTGGGCGCAGAGCTGCGTGTGCGAGGAACACATCATGATGGGAGAGCAGGAAGTGAAGGATCCATATAATGTCTGGATCTCTCACCTGTCAGAGAGAACAGAGAGAACCCTGGAGGTAGCCAGAGGGGCACAGGATTATCTTTTGTCTATGGACAAAAGGATAATACAATGGCTTTATCAGCACACTTACACTTGACAACAATTGAATGTGTAAATGAGTGGTGTGTGTGTGTGTGTGTGTGTGTGTGTGTGTGTGGTGTGTGTGTGTGTGTGGTGTGTGTGTGTGTGTGTTCAGGCTTCTGGAGATAGAAATAATAGTTGGCGTATTGCAAATAGAGGAATAATCAACAGCCATTACAGTAAAAGCTGCAGCCATATGATGACATTTATGTCATATTGAACTCAAAGCGAAGATGTCGACCAAAGTCGAAACACTTTCAGTTTGATTACAGAGAATTGATCAATGTGCTGGAGAACGCAGACAGGCTGCAGCTGCAGTGTTTGTTTTCGTGTGAGAAAAAAAACTGATAATTGAAACTGAATTCACTTACAAGTCGGAGCCAGATTTGTATCTCCTTTCATGGCACAATGTTAAAAGGATTTCTTTCCTGGAAGCTATTTTAGAGGCGGGCAGGTGTGTCTTTGGTATCCAGACATGGAGGCAACACTCCTGCTGTGGGTCTGCAGAGAGGTTCGAACATTTGTGGTCAGACAACACAAATGAAACGGGAATCAAAAATAGATTTCCAGCTCGAACCTTCCTTTCACTGAGCGAGGAAAAAGGCCTGCAGTGTTTGTGCTGGTGTTATATTCGACACAACAGCCTTTGTACCTTTTAAAAGTGAACGGAGCTGTTCAGAGTAATATTTACATTAACTTTAACCTTTACATACACTGAGAGGACCTTTTCATGTACACATATAATCCACTTACTGCTACAGCTAGCACCAACCTGATTAGTAACAAATTAAACACACTTTCTCACAGGTGCGAGTGGGAATTCGTATCAAAAAGTGTTTTAAGGAAAATAAACACTAAGAGAAAGATGAAGAGACTTTTTAATCCCTCCTAAAAAGTGGAAAATGTGGATTTCTCTGGGGAGCTGCAGCCCTGAAGCACAGGCAGAAAAAAAATCATTGAATTACAGCTGTAAACTAAAGTAATTTGTTCCACGTTTAAGCTGCCCGGGTCGTGTCTAGTTTTTAAAAAAATGTCACCAGTGCCCTGTCACACTCGATAAATCTCATTTTACAGTGATCTCAGAAGTGTGAACAACTTTTTCTTTTCAGATTCTATCTCTGCTTCTTCACACATCACAACAAATGTTGCAGAGCAGCAATTTAAGATTTTCATGTCTTCTGTAGGTACGATTACGTCGAGATCCATGACGGGAACTCAGATTCGGCTGACCTGCTCGGGAAGCACTGCAGCAACATCGCCCCCGCGCCCATCATATCGTCGGGGCCATCCATCCACATCAAGTTTGTGTCTGACTATGCCCACCAGGGGGCGGGCTTCTCTCTGCGCTACGAAATATACAAGACGGGTATGTGCATAACCCAACCTTTGATGGTTCTGATTCATAGGGCAAATGATTAGATTTCATTTTGAATGGATAAGCCATTGTTTAGATATGTAAATAATGCACATTTTACAGTAACATTTCTTGGAATTCCAAGAAAAGCCAAATCTTAGGGGGAATAGACCTTTAAAAAATAAGCTACTGTATAACAGTGCACTCATAAAAGACTCAGCATGCTTCATTAGTTGACCAAGCCTCGTATATCTCCCTTATGTCATGGGACACGGAGACAGGAGACATGGTTGAGGACCCTTGAGAGCCCTTTAAACGGTGCAGTCGAGACATTGCTTGTGTGTGTTGGGTGTGTGCATGTCCCTCACATGGCTCCCCTTCACGCTGCCATGGGTCAGCCAAAGCGAGACCAATTGAGATCAAGGGCGAGTGAGACAGAGGGGCCTATAGTGTCGGCCCCCACAGCCGACTTGTCCCCTTCCCCCTGAAAGCATTCCACACATGTCTGCTTAATTGAGTCCTGAGTCTTAAGTCCCCTGAGATGAACACACACACACACACAGACACAGAAACACACACACACAGATATCCCAACAGGCTGGTGTGAGAAACACCGACAACCGCACGTGTTGTGTTAGTAACCTCAGCCCTCTGCGTGCGTGTGTGTGTGTGTGTGTGTGTGTGTGTACACGCATGTATGCTCAACACAGCCCACCTGATGACTTTAAAACAACAAGGGTGTCAGTGTTCACACCCACAAACTCTGGAGAGAGAAATGTGAATTAAACTTTAGCACTAATGAGAAAGAGTCGGAGTTCATTTAGTTAACCTCAAACGAGTTAATCTGTTTTGTGAATCTGCCCGAGAATTCATTTATTAAGAGATTTATTGTTCAGCTGAATTGCTGATTTGTCTTGGTATAAAGTGCAGGAAGTTTATCAATTGTAGCTTGTCTGTGCTATTCATCCTCAACAGTGCTCTTCTATGATTTAAAAAAATCAAATGAAAAACAGAGATTACTTGTTTCAGAACAGAAAAACCCACTGGAACGGATTTTAGGCCATCCACTACTGAACCTTACCCCCCAAGAAAACACTACAAGTGTGATGTCACCTGAATACACACATAAATTAGACCTGTGTGATACAGAAGCCCTGCATTAGCATCTATAGGATTGAACACACACGTTTGTGCGTGTGTGTATGTGTGTGTGTGCATATGTGTGTGCTTGGTGTCCAGAAATTTCCTGGCAATAACACTGGAGCCAGTTGGAAAATTCAAGCTGTTGCCATCCTGCTACCATGATCTTGTTATCCTGGAAGGTGCAACAGAACGTCTGGTTGTGTGGGTGTGTAGAATCTGTGGATGTGCCAGGGTTTGCGTGTGTGTGTGTGTGTGTGGTGTGTGTGTGTGTGTGTGTGTGCGTGCATGTGTGTGTGTGTGCGCGCGCACACATAGTGCTTAATCGTCACCGGAAAAAAATGAAAATGTAACTACTTTTTCGCTCGTTTTTGTTCTCTGTTAGATTATCTGTTGTTTACAGAAAAGAGTCATTTTTGTGGACAGTTAATGATTGTCCCCTTATTTCAGTTCCTTTTTTATTTTTCTTTATTTTGTTTTCAGCCCTTGTCTCGCTTAATTACATTAAGATTTCTTCATTGTTTTCCTTTGTTTTCTAATAAGTGAGTGTGTGTTGGGGGGATGTTACATTCATACATTGTCAAGTTACATTCCCGTCCCACCCCTCTGTGTCCTAAATACCGGACTCCTTCAATGCTGATTTGAATTATTTAATTATTCAGAATGCTCACATGGATACAGGATACAGTAGCAAATAAAGGTGGAAATTACAGATGCAGACTCATGCATGAAAACATCATCTATCAGGCAATGATTTGAACAAATGCCCATGGAAAAGAAATGGCACACTTTTTTGTTTTTGTACATTTTGTTTACATGTCTGTTACCGTGGATACTGTAGTAAAATTCTAGCCAATCCGAAGGCAGTTTTTAGACTGAAGAGCCCAATCAAAATGCACTGTCTCGCCTGTGTGCCCCCAGCTGTTATTATGACCCAGAACTTGCCAGACGCGCACACACATGAATGCACTGGCTGCACAGTTCATCATAATGCAGCCCAGCTTGCATGTCTGCACGCAAATCTTACCTCCGACACGCAATCGCACGTTTGGGGACGACATTGCAGTGGCATCTATCTGAACCGTACACTACCTACCAGATCAAGTCAAATTTAATTTATTCTAAAGTAAATCAAGCTCTTCACCTCCATTTCTCCGTCTCTCTCTCTCTCTCTCTCTCTCTCTCACACACACACACACACACACACACACCACACACACACACACACACACACATACACACAGATGCACACACCGTCTTTCCAACAACTGCTGTTGTTGTTTACATTCTGCCAACAGCTTTCAGCACTTCCTGTCTATCTGACAGCCCAGCCTGTGGTTCAACCAATCACAGAGCTTGCTCCTCCCCCTCCTTGGTTTTATTGAGCAAAGTGGATCCAGAGCAGATCGAGTGAAGTTCACAGGGAAAATGGTTTTAGACATGGTTATTAAACACAGACACGTGCACAGACCTTTATTGAGGGATGAGATGGTGTTAAAAGACTGTGAGTTACGCTTAACAGGGACTCTAGTCATTTAGGGGTTTAGTGCTTTGCATAAGGGCACCTCCCCCAGATAAAGGCCCCCTATGCATTGGCCAGGATTTGAACCCAGATCAGCTGCCTGGGAAGCTGCTATGATCACAGCTACACCACCAAAGCCCAATATCGCTGATAATACAGGCACTTCTATGTTCCGGATGCCCCCAGAATTTAAAAATAAAATTTCCATTCAATTATTGTGAGTGGAGCATTTAATACACGTGTCTTGTTATGTAAAAGTGACTTCCGTTTGCGTTCACATGTCAAGCGTGTTTAAATCGGAGGAATGGCCTTCTGTGTGATTCAGAGGCAGAGCCTGAAATGTCATATTTCACATGATAACTTAGCTAACAAAAACAACAGCGACAACAAATAATGCCGAGATAAAATGTTTCAATGTTTTTAACCTGAATGTAAAGATAGTGTAAATCAAGGTAGACGAATGCATGCCATCTTACTAGAACCCCCCCTCACCAGCACTAGCAGCAACCCCCTCCCATACCCACCTCACCCCCGTACCCACCCCTTGAGCCTTCAGTGTCTCCCAGAGATCAGTGAGCTGTAAACACCCACGTCAGATCTACCCAGCAACCCAGATACACGCTTGATCCACAGTGGAACATGTGTATCCTTCATACTTGGTCTTTTCAAACAGATGGGAAGTGGGGAAGAAAAAGGACCGAGCTGGAGCTGTGAGGATGAAGAGAAGATGCAAAAGAACAGCAGGAGGGGAGGAAATGATCAGAACATAATAAGAGAGGGCAGGGAAGAGTTCAAAGACTTTCTGAGTCATTTACCGCAAAAGATGTCCTCTATACTTTCATGCAGAATATCATGGGCCTGAAAGAGGGAACATTTCATTATTGTCATGGATTTACTTACTGAAATGATGAAAACAATAATTCAAAATGCAACTATATTTTAGACAGATCCAATTATATGTTAATTTCATCTTAAAATTGTCAACAGATATGACATAAATCATCTGTCTTCACTGCATGCACGAGCTTCTCTGGATAATTGAATGCAGCCTCCACCACAAATATAAGGCCGGAGCAGCGGCAACATGAAATATTAAGCATTTTTCTTGTGGGCT
Source organism: Takifugu flavidus (assembly GCF_003711565.1). Classification (NCBI taxonomy): domain Eukaryota; kingdom Metazoa; phylum Chordata; class Actinopteri; order Tetraodontiformes; family Tetraodontidae; genus Takifugu; species Takifugu flavidus. The sequence goes on along the minus strand of NC_079520.1, from coordinate 5,039,809 downwards.
GACACAAACTGGCCCAGACACAAGGCTTGCTGATAACAGCGTACTGTAGCTCAACCTCGTGCCCTCGTCGTCTGTGTCAATTATATAGTGGCAAGGGGAGCAAAGGGCGGCAGGATAATAGCTATAATTATATCGCCTTCTTCAGCATTACAAAATTAGCTACACCTCCGACTTTACCACTGTGCCATCTTGTGCCAGAGACCTTCATGCATTTGTTTTACAAAATTCCAAACATTAACAGCAACAATAACAATAACTGCCACACATACTCCTCCTCGTGGTGTCTGCGACGCTCCCAGGTGCATGAAAATAGAAGCCAGTGTGCGGAGACAGACGGGAGAAAGGAGGCCACGAGTGTTTTTGCTGTGTTCATGAACAAGAAGTAATGAGAAGGGAATAAAATCGCTGGGGGCAACAGAACTGGTCAGGCGTTTCCTCTTTCCCCACCTCCCCTCCTCTCCCTGACACACACCCACCACACACACACACCACACACACACACACACACACACACAACACACACACACACACACACACAGACCTACGCTACCAAATGACTGACTCTGCGGGGGGGGAGCAGACATGAGGGGAACTAAGCGACAGCCCATCTTTCTGTGTCTCTCTGACTGCATGGCCTAAAAGTGTTCCTGATATTCAGTGCGTGTACATGCGCCGTTAGTATCAGTGATACAGATAAGAGACATCTGAGAATTATCTGTGGAAAACAAAACTGCTCAACTTTACCTTTAGTGGATGGGTTTTCATGGGTTTTCCTCACTATTCACTTTCTCTGTCCATACAGTCGCAGCAGTAGACACCCAAACAGACTAGGAAGAAATGGGTTACCATAAGAGGCTTAGACAGAGGGTGTTTTTGTGTCTGTGTGTCCGGGGGGTGGTCATGCATGGCTGGGTGGGCTGGAATAAAGATCCAGTTGGTACCACGTAAATTCCATCCAACGTGTGTGTGTGTGTTAGTATTAATAGAGCATTACAGTTCATTCAGAGATGATGAGCCCCAGATTACCCCAGATTGTTTTGTGTTCATGCATGTACTCACAGCTGTATTATAATGGATAAAGCTTCTCATAAATAGACCACCTAAAATCATGACGCCATCAAGCTTCATCCACACTCATTCTTCTGCCTTGTGCTGCCTCACACCAGTTAGCTGCATTTATTAAAACCACTGATGGATAAGACAAATTAACCTATGAAATGAAACTTTTTGAATCTACCTGACCCCTGCCCATAACAATATGATCAATGTTATTCATGACGTCTGTCTCCGCTTCAGGTTCCGACTGTTCCCGGAACTTCACCAGCCCTTCGGGTCTCATCGAGTCCCCAGGTTTTCCAGACAAGTACCCCCACAACCTAGAGTGCTCTTTTATAATCGTCGTGCCCCCCAGCATGGATGTCACCCTCGCCTTCCTCACCTTTGACCTGGAGAACGATCCCCTCCCTGGGGGAGATGGAGACTGCAAGTACGACTGGCTGGAGGTGTGGGATGGACTCCCAGGAGGTGAGCCAACTTGCTTTGCGGTGACCACCTGATGTGGACCGTTCTGATAGGCGTGTTGGTGGCAGCGAGTGTCGTACAGGTAGTTTAACGGCTCCATTAGCCGATACACTGAGCGAAGTTAAACACTGTGTTCTCCGCCCAGCCTACATCATTATCGACTGAGGTGGAGTAGCAACTATTTTAGTCGCTGTGCACTGGTAGATAAAAGCTAAGCTTACAGGCAGGAAGCTGGCTCATACAGTGGAGAAACAGCACGACTTTTCAAAGGGGGGGGGTTAAAAATGGAGTTGCCAAGAGGAGGGAGCAAAGAAGGGAAGGTGAGTAAAGGAAGAGTAGGGGATATTTCTGTTGTAGCTACTCATGGAGAAGTTTGGGAGGACAGATCTCTGGGATAGACACCTTGGATTTATTTTCAACAGATGTAAAAGAAATGAAAGGTCCCACAACTGTGCAAGGCGCAGTTTTAAGGGCACAGGAGTGTCAGACAGAATTTGGGTCAAAAAATATATATTCACACCGTGTGTTTACTCCAATCGGATTAATTCACTCCATGTGAAAACGCAGGTGCCCTTTTTGCTAGATCCCCATATCTGCTCCTTACCAACGAAGAAGGCGGCATTAAAAGCCTCAGAGTGCCACCAATTGCACCCTATTTCTCTTCTGAATAACTTAAGTGTAAATATGAATTCAGCTTGAGAACAAAGAGCAAAGACAGAGAGAGGCCACAAAGTCAAGATGGCGAATAAGAGGGAAGGTGGACTCAACACCTTTGTTCATTCTTCCGTAGATTAAATGAAAGATGAGGGAGTCGAGTAGAAAGTCTAAAATGACTGTGAGGAAAAAGTCAAAAGGTTCCCTCTCTGAGTAATAGAGCATTAAGGTAAAGGAAGAGAAGTGAAAAATAAAATGCGGGAAAGCATTGGGAGGGCAAGGAATGCACACCCTTTCAGCCTTTTCAGAGTATTTAGGAAGGCAGAATGTAACAAGTAAATATCACCTCCATATTTTATCAGAACTTTTAAATATTATTCGCAGACATAATCTCTGTAGCTGTAAGATTCCCCCTTCACCTCCTCCTGCCCGTTTTCCTCGCCACTATCTAAAAAGAGTTATTACTGTTATTGGCTCGAGAGCGCCGTTTCAAATCTCCACCCATTTCAAAAAAGGAAGAGAAAAAAGTCAATAGCACGGATCGATCGTGGGCTATTTTCTCATCTCCCACCTCCACCTCCTCCTCCACAAGCCTCCACTTGCGTGTGGGTGTGTAACTGTAAATGTGGGAGAGGAGTCAGGGAGTAGAAGGATGAATCTACAATCTCTCACCCAGTCATACACACACACACACACACACACACACACACACACACACACACACACACAAGCTTTGTATTATCTTCTGCTTGTGTTGACATGTACAAGTTGCGGACTTAGAGACGGTGATAGAGGGCAAATCATTCTGATCCGGGATTTAAACACAAGTACATCGTGATAGACTTTATGAAGCCCTGTCCAGGCTGCTGCTGGAGGCGGACGGATGGAAGGATGCGCAGATGACCGAGAGGGCAGAGGTGATGTCAGCAGAGATAATGGAAACAAAAGAGAAACGATGCAGTTGGTGAAGGACGGAGGCAAACAGATGTGAAGATTATGGGATTGATGCAGGAATAAAACCTAATAAAGCATTTGGACACCTGGCTGAATGAAAGCTTGAGAGTGACTTATGTGGGTACTACATCTAAAGTCCCCTTCTGCTCCATGTGCTCAACTCACCTTGACTCTGCTTTTCTGTTTCGTGACTGGGAAATTTAGTACCTGTATAAGTGTGGGGATTTTTATTACCCTTAAAGGTCAGCGGTTCAATCTTCAGCCCTGGTAGAGTATGTGAAAGTGTCCTTGAACCAGAAGCTCATATTCTTCTCAACGCTGTGCAAAACAGTAAATGAAAACTTTAAGGTTGAAATTGACAAATGAACACTTGAAAAGTGATGAGGTGGAACCACAGAGGCCTAACCTGGAACATTTTTAAAGTCAGTTTTTTGATTCGACAGTCGGGCCCCTGATCGGCCGATACTGCGGGACCAGGGTGCCTCCTGAGATCCACTCATCGACAGGGATTCTCTCTCTGTCCTTCCACACCGACATGGCCGTTGCCAAAGATGGCTTCTCTGCTCGGTACAACATGACACACAAGGAAGTCAGCGAGAGTAAGTTTGGCATTTCTTTGTAATCTACTTTACCATGATAAAAAAACAGAACAAATGGATTAAAATCCACCCCCCCTCGCAGCTTTCCACTGTAGTAATCCATTCGGTATGGAGACAGGCAAGATCACGGATGACCAGATCTCAGCTTCCTCAAGTTTCTATGATGAACGTTGGCTGCCGCGACAAGCCCGTCTGAATTTCAACGACAACGGATGGACGCCCAATGAAGACAGCAACAGAGAATACATACAAGTGAGTGACGGCTTGTGAGGTGATGATTTGAACTTTGGGTTTACTGCTGGTGACATTTCACTCTTAATTACTCATGACCCCTGATGTTGTACTGGTCTGGCTCTAATGTGGAGATCTTTTACTAGACTCGAGGATAAAATGATGTGAACCAGACATACAATTCTCAGGGACACCAGATTTGAATTACTTACACACAATAAGAGGGGAAAATTATACAGCAACTTCCTTCTAGCCTAAATTGTGCTGTTGTGCCACAGGGCGTAAAATAACATTGTCCATGGGGTCCGCGTGCAAAAGAGAGACAGGGGGAGAAAGAGTTGAGTGGGAGGTGTAGTGGAAGTTGCTGGATTTCTGGGACATTGTTCCAACACGGTACTGACTTCATGTCATCTCTGTGACGAGGCTTTCGGGGGGAGTGCAGGAGAACTTCACTCTCCCCTCTGACACAAATGTGTCTAAACAAGCCTACTTGGTGATCTTCAGTAAGATGCCTTTTTCAACCAGCAGATTATTTTGCTGGCTGCCACCTTCTTGTAACCCTGCAAAAACCACCCACGGGTTTTATTATATTTTTATGCATGCTCATGACAAGTGCATCCTTTGTTATCAGTGTGAATCGTGTTTTACCCAGTGTTAACTGCAGTCTCTGACAGCCAGGGTCAGGTTTGGACCCTGTGATTTTTATGTTTTCTGACTAAATCTTCACTGCACAATCACACCACAGCAAACCACCGGACAAGCCCTGTTTTTACATTCCATTCTTGTGAATCTCTGTGGTTTTATGGTTGAAAATGTGTTGCTTTAAAGAAAAGATTCAGAAGTTTGCTCAGTCAACAGTGGGGGAGCGATTCCGGTTTTCTCAGACAAGAGCCAGACGAGCACCTTATCGTTTAATTTGTAAGAGTGATGACACAAGCACAGATAGCCAGACACAGATGTGGGATTGGAACTCTGGCTTCATTTGTTAGAGGTCCGCTGTGGACAATCTGATGTCCAGCAAACACAGGAAGGGACTGCAGCCAAGAGCCAGCACGAGGCCAAGGCTCCATCAGTCTTCCTTCCTGCTTCACCTTGGCCCCAGTTGACAGCTCACTCCACCCACTTCATTTCCACAATTAGCTTAAGGACTTGTCTAAGGTAAATAGCTTTAACACGGCACTTTTCCGGAGCTTCTTTTGAGCAGACATAACATTTCCTGATGGGCTGTAGCTATTAGAGTTAAGTCAGATGAGTGCATCACCCCGCTGACTCATCAGCTGACTGAACATGAAGCTGACTTCTCTGTCTGATTGTTAAGTTCCACAGAAGTTCTCAGCTGTTCTGTTGTATTATCACCTAACGCAAAACAGGAACCTGTGTGTGTGTGTGTGTGTGTGTGTGTGTGTGTGTGTGTGTGTGTGTGTGTGTGTGTGTGTTCCTGGATGAACTGCTCTTAACACTACAGCGTGCAACTGCCTGTCTTGGCAACCAGCTGTCATAAATGCCAGCATGCCTCTCCTTCTATTTTGCACAGCATGGTCCCTCAGAATTCTGTGTGTGTGTGTGAACGCGTGTTTGCATGTGTGTGTGTCCTTTCTAGTACTCTATGCTTGATATGCATATGCATGTGGCTCATAAATGTGTTTGGTTTATATCTCTTTTAAATTCACTGTAGATAATGACATTCTATTATAGCATTGCATAATAAATCAATTGAAAATGTTCAATGTATGTTTTGTGAGTGAATAAAGCTAAATTTACACATTTTCAGCATCAGCTCTAATTAAACGCATCAAGCCCAGGCCTGAAAAGCTGAAGATTTCTGTAATAAATGATTTTGCATCGATTTACAGAGCGAGAGAGACACTTGCCCGCCCATTTTAGGTATCTAAGAGTTAAAGAAATATGTGCTGTCATGTTATGTCTGCTGGAAGGAGCTTCCAGCCAAATCTGAGGGGAGGATCCCACTGTAGTGCAACACAGACAGTGCAGTATCTGCAGTAATGATGAGCATGTGATCATGGCTGCTGTATAAGAGGACATTAAAATGAGCCCCAGGTTGTTGCTATTGATCTGGAGCAGGAGACTCAACGGTGAGAAAGGGTGAAGGAGATGTGAGAGGAGTGGTTAAGATGAGAGATACTTTTGTTTATGACGAATCATGGCCCTGCCGTCCACATCCTGCCTTTGTCCTCTTTATCTTCTCTTTTTAACGGTCCTGGAATTTGTGTCATTAGAAACATGCTTCGCGACTGTCTTTGGGACCTTAAAGCAGTGACAAATATTTATATGTTTCTTTGATCTCTCCAACAGGTGGACCTCCATACTCTGAAAGTTGTTACAGGCATCGCCACGCAGGGTGCCATTTCAAAGGAAACACAAAAAGCTTATTATGTCACCACCTTCAAGCTGGAGGTCAGCACCAATGGGGAGGACTGGATGGTCTACAGGCATGGCAAGAATCACAAGGTAAGCTGAGAATGGTGCACAGACGCACCCCAAAAAAATAATCTGGATGCTGATAGGAGACACACGTTTAGGGAAAATACACAAGATGGAATATATACACCACATGAGTTGACCGCAGACCACAAACCTAGCTGTTGACTGCAATTACAGTCTTTCCACCATCCTTCACTTGGCTTCAATTAAGGCTTTACAACCAAGCCAGATTCAGCAAATCGCTCCAAGTGATACTTTACATCACCGACTTCAGCTACACTTTGGACTGTAAGGTCTGCTTTTCACATCCCATCTGGTTTCTGTTATGGACCGGTCAGAGTTCTGCCTCGTGTTAACCACGATGGGCGAGTGTTTCTGGGCCGTTTCTCCCTTTTCATGCACAATGAATCACTAGCGTGTGCTGCCGGCTGAGGTGGATGGGTAGAAATGAAGTCAATGATAACAAGGCTCTTTTTAGATGGTTGCAATTAGTATAGGAATGTTCACGTGGCTGTGGCTGCTTTTTCCATCATTGCTGTTCTCCTCCTGCCGTGGTGGCCACATATGTTTGGGCTGCGGTCTAACACCACATCGAGCTCTGGGCTGTAAACCCTTATCGCTTCATAGACGCTACTGCGTACACTCGCACAGGCCGAGACTCTTTACAGCGTGTGAGTGTGCAACAATTATGGCATTACACGGCTAATCAATCACGCTGTCAATCCAGTCAATTGGAAGTCAGAGTCGGGCTGATGCAACAGAAATCCAACATGCAAACAAGGTTAATGATGATTTTTGGGGTTAGTTATTCATGTCACACTCCGTAATCCCTCTTGATTCCCCCATAACCCTTGAAAGCTCGAAGCTCAGTGCCCCAGGAGAGCCTCGACTCTGTGTGTGTGTGTGCGTGTGTGTGTGTGTGTTTGTGTGTGTGTGTGTGTGTGTGATGAGAGGTTTAAATAAATCAGCAGCAACTTTGAGTCGAATATCCCTTTCCTTGTGTTTCGTGTACGCTTACATATGCACTGGCTAAACCAACTGTTGTGGGTCTTCCACCCCCCACCCCCACCCCTCCTCCTCCCCACTCATCCCGGTGAAACAGTCTGCTCTGTAATCCGGTGCTGCTCAGACACGTCAGTCCTTTCATTTGATCTGCTACTGTACATCAATCACGAAGAGTGCTGAAAAAGAAGAGGAATGTAACGGTGGTCATTTATCTGATTTATGGTGTCAGCATCTTGCAGGCCAACGTCTGTCCACCTCAGCTGACACGCAGCCGGTCAGTGTCGGCTTCACCATCCCAACTGTTCACTTCAAGAGCATGAGTGAGAGTGGGTGTCATAAATAACCCACCTAGCAATGACAGGGAGGATCTTGGTTGATAGTTGATGGTTGGCGTATGTTAAAAGCTTAAGGTTTTCTCCCATTGATTAGTTTGAGGCGTTCTCTGAATGTGAAAATGTCGAAGGGCTCCCTGCACCCTGCACCCGTCTTCCTTTATATTTTCATTTACTCTGTTCTTCATCACAATTGATGCTTTTAAAGCAATTTACCCACAAATTGGGTGTGTTTGTGCACATTGCTATGGGTGTGGTCTTGAATAATGATTTATTTAAAAAGGCCATAGATGGTGGTTTAATATTTAATTCAGAGTAATCAAATTTATTTCAAATGAACATGTGGGCTGCCATAAATGATCTGTGCATTCTGAAATTCAGCTTAAAATGATGACAAAGGCATTTTTGGAACATGTCTGCATTCCAAAGGTGTCTTTTGAGGCGTGATGATATTTATTTTAATACTTTTTCACATTTAATGACACATTTGAGTTACATCAATTCAAATTTTAAAGGCTGCAGAAAAATCTAGCAGAAAAAAATCTCAACAAAATTGGCAAAAAGAAGCGTTCAAAGAAGAAGTAACCTGCCCCCTTATTGTTAAACACACTGTTCGGTATTAGATTGCAACATTGTTCTCTCTTTTACTGCGTTCCTCTCTTCTCGTCTGTACACTTGCCAGTTCTCGCATCCGCTCTTGAGTGATCCGGTCATGTCAGATCATTTGACTCTCGTAGTTTCGGTTCACGCACAAACTGAGGAAAGAATTATGAAAACGGTGATTACAACTTCGACTGTTTTACAATTAGGAATCAGCCGTCGGCGGTGGTTACAGAGGTTGCTTGCATAACAAGAGAAAAGCACTAATCTTCTGTGGAGAAGCGATGTTTGAGTTTGAGGCTTCATCAAGAAGGGCCAGAGACCTTTCATTGGGAAAGGTACATCTAAAATCTCAATGTGGTACAAATGGCATTACAGAGCCCTGCTGGATTGCTGCAGGCAGAGTTGTCTGAGGCCATTACAAGGCTGGACCTCAGCCAACACAAAAACCACCTATTCCCACCTTAATCTGTGGGAGGGAGGATGGATGGAGAGGCATAGAGAGAGATGTAGGAGGAGACATAAAGAGAGAGAGATGGAGGAGGAGAGACGTGGGTGGAATATGAGCAAGGGAGAGGGATCGTGATGAAAGGAAAGTTTTGGAAAAGAAGGGGAAAAAAATAATAGCATTGCAAGAGTGAAAGAAAACACAACCAAAAGGTCAACCAGTCGAGCATTAAAGTGATAGAAGAGAAAGTGAGCTGTGCAGAAGGATGGAGGAACTGAACGAGCGCGGCGGGTACAGGAAGGAGACTCTGAAGGAAGGAGAGAGGAGTGATGGAGAGACAAGTGTTCACAGGGGAAACAGCACACAGGGAAAAAGGGGGGACGGATGAATGGATTGGGGCTCGGAAGAGAGGAAGAATAATGAGAATAACAGACCAGGGTGTTGACCACCAGTCCCTGTGGATGGATCAGAGGTCCCAGAAAACACAGCCTGGAAGGATGTCAGGAGAGGGGGAAACGGTATTAAAGGATGGAGAAAAGTGATGAGGGTGGGGAGAGGTGGTGGTCTGGGGGGGTAGGGGAGGGGGTCAAGGCCAGAAAAGAGATTGTGACAAATGAAGAAATGAAAGCTGGGAGAAAAAGACAGGACTAATGGGGTTAATACCAGATAGAGTGTCCTGAGTCATTTGGTTTGTGAGTTATGTGAAGACAGCCCGACACCCCCCCCCCGCCACCACCACCACCACTACCACCACCTGTGTGGTGTGTGGTGTGTGTGTGTGTGTGTGTGTGTGTGTGTGTGTGTGTGTGTGTGTGTGTGTGTGTGTGTGTGTGTGTGTGCGTGTGCATTTGACTAATTTATAACTCTGTCCACACACAGGATGGACATTTTGAATAATTCAGGGTATCTTCCACGGTGTGCTCCGGCTGAGTGTCTGTGCTCTTTTCTTTCACATGTTCCCAGGACATGAATATATTCATTTTAGTCAACATGCTAAACCCGGTCAATGGCCCTTTGTCCTGAATCTGAAACAGATTTAAGGGAGACCATTGTTTCTGTCTGTTACCTTTACCTGAAATCATGAAGATTCCACTTGTTTGCGACTTGTTGCTATGGTAGATGTTATCTTCCTGTATTAGCTGCAACCCTGGGAGCTTCATTACATGTTAATGTCTTTATAGCTTTGACACCACTGACTGCGATGTACACAGTCATTCAATATTCTCTTAATTATAATGATCAGGATGAGCAGGAATCATATTTACGCAGAAAATGAGTTGCAGTTGGGTGTTGATCATACATTATCATATAATCACGGACCCAGTAGGCGTAGCAGAGCAGTGGATTTCTGACACTTAAGATACCGAGGTATTGATTCTGAATGTTTAGAGATTATTTCTGGTTGTATTTCAAAGATCATCCCTTTGTGTGGTGGTGAACTCTGACATTGACCCTCGCTGCTGTTAAATACAGACTATTAAAAAAAAGCTGAAAAGTTTCGCAGGAAAAGTTGTAGCTGTGTTCGGTGACCCTGAGCAAAGCAGGAAAAATGAATCTGACCCCCCAAACACCAAATAATCTGTGCGATCTGTACTCCAAACACACGTAAGAGTGCATGCACTTTCTCCCAAATGCACTTTTTCACTCTTTCGCTGCACCAGGGGAAATCAGAAAACACCCCCCAGCCCCCAGCTCCACAGAGTCTGACTTGTAATTACAGTCCGATGTAATCTCATTTTATGTTTGGGGGCCTTTTGGCATTTTTCCATCATTTAGCTGCGGTTTCCGGCATTAAGGCCATTAGAAGTTCACGAGTTCGCTGGCTCTGACTTTGTCTCCACCATCTTGTGGGTCAGGGGTTCAGTCCTCTGGGGAACTGCTCCTGTTCCCTGCGAGTCACAAACCTCTTTCATCCATATCATGTCAACACTGACGGGGTGCCGCTGCTCAATCGATTGAGAACACACTCGCACATGCACACACACTATAAACAAAGCAAAGCAAATGAACATCTATAAACGAGTACCCAAGCAAGTAATTGCAAAGCCTTCGGCTCAGTCGAACGACTTTGTCTCCCTTTTTTCAGGACTGATGCAACATAGCAGAAAGACTATTGGAGAAAATGGAGGGAGGAAACAGACTTCGCTAATGAAACCGATTTTTTTAGATTGGCTATGCTTAATTTTCGGGCAGAAAATCCTCCTGTGGTGGAGGAGAGCGATGGCAGCAAATAGACGGTCTTTAAGAAAGACAGAAGGGCTGAGAGGAGACGGGAGGGGAGGGAAGGAGCCGTGTGCGTGGAGCCCGGCAGAGATGCCAGTCACCCAGAGAGAGACATGACACCCTGTCAGATGAACAGAGATATAAAGTCGTGGTGTCAAGAGACAGAAGAAAGAGACCGCTTCTGGCCATGTGTGTCTGTGTTCGCTTCCCTCTCATGTGCAGTCACTGTGTGTGCCGCGCGTGCGTGCGTGCGTGTGTGTGTGTGGAGTCGTCTTTGGTCTGTGTTGTGTGTGATAGAGACGGTTAAATCTGAAAGGAATGAGTTTCTGAATATAATCTGTTCCTGGGTGTCAAGAGACTGTTGCTTTGCTCCTGTGCATCAAGGAGGAAAGATTACATTCTATTGTGTGCGTTTGTGTGGTAAAGTCAAGAAGATGCGAGAAGAGGGTGCTCTGCACACACTTTGATTTATGGCACCCTGCCCATCCCCTCTGCCCGGATGTGCGAGCGTGTTATCCCTCCCTCGCGTTTTCTCCTCCCTTGTGGACAGAGACAGTGAATTTCTTAGCAAATGTACAAATGCACATGCCGCTGAAGGAAACCAACATATATGTGACAGTTTATTCCCATTTTAAACAAAAAGTCTTGCTGCGTCTGCAAGAAAACAGTAAACAAGTCACCTCGCTGTTAGCTGTTTTTAACAGTCTACTCAATACACATTTTCTGTAATCAATAGATCAATACAGTTTTTGAAGCATCCTCACTCCTGAACCATGCTAAGTGATTTCCCCTGACTCACATTAAATTAAATACCTTCTGACGTTGGACTGATATTGATATTTTAACTAGCTTAGCAAAAGCTGCCAGAACCGCCAAGTGGACACAAATTTCAGCAAATTGTTGTAACCAATGTTTTCCATTGTGTAAAGTCCTCGACTCTTCAGTGGATGATTGGGATGAATGTCAACGTGAGGTTTTCCATGGGTGTAAAGCCGACGGAGGGTCTCAACAAAGAGCCAAACACTGAGGTTCACTTGAAGGTGTACAAAGGTATAGGGAAGAATTTAGATAACAGCTTGGAACACTGGAATCTGAGTAGAGATGACTTTTTATCATTCAGCTTTTGTATGGAGAATCTACTTTCCTTCCCGGTGATCTTCAGTCGGAGTCATTTGATCGGAACATTCTAATTTCCAGAGGCCAACAAGAGGGAAGACCTCTGCATCAACACTGAACTCATTCTGCTCATGTCCTTGTCTTTACAGGTGTTCCATGCTAATACAGATGCCACAGAGGTGGTCCTCAATCGCATCCCACAGCCTGTCCTGGCCCGCTTCGTCAGGATCCGACCTCAGACATGGAAGAACGGCATCGCGCTGCGGTTTGAACTTTACGGCTGTCAGATAACTGGTGAGAAAGACATCGTGGACAGTTTTATGGCCCATTAAGCACACTTGTAGACTAGCATGGTGCTATTTGATGATACATGAACTTTAACACGTGGTCGTAGTACAAGTGTAACACTTTAGTGACCCAATGCATGCGAATGTGACGTGTTTCTCACTTGGTCGGAAATGACCCGGTGATAAATAGTCCATTCATTCATTCATTCATCCAATCACTGACCACTAATTCATGCTGCGGTTTCTCTAAACTGTTTTTCCTTTACACCAGCTCCACACACACCCACCCTTCCACAATGATGCGCTTGCACTTTCATGTACGGTACATTAAACACACACACACACACTTAAAGGAGCCCACTCCTAATAGAACAATACTGCCGCGTGACGTGTGGGAGATAACATCAGAGAGCACGAGGCTCTCAGCTTTCATCTGCAGCCCTGCAAACAAACACGATTTCAACCAGCATAATCAGCTCAATGCTATAAATAGATCAAAACTTAATTAGAGCGTCTGTGTGTCCGTCTGTGTGTTTCAGAAACCGTGAGAGATTCAATCCATTTGCCTGTGCATGCGTGCGTGTTCCGCAGTATCGTTATTAGGTTAGGGCCTCTCTCTGCTGCCACAGTGGCCATCAAGAGGGCCCAATATGCTCTTATCTAAGAGGGCTATTTCAGCACCCACACAAATCACGATCACACAAAACAATATGATATGCGTGCGAGTGCGTGTGGGACAGTGCGGGATGGAGACAGGACAGTGGCATATACTGGGGATCTTTTCCTGTATCCTCGCCTGCCAAATTCTCTCTTTTTACCAAGCTTATTTTATGAATCACACCACTATTGGTGTAAAAAAGACCTGTGTTGGGGTCTTCTTGACAATGATGAGTTTCTAGCGGAAAGGAGAGGGAAAACACACTTTATTTCCAGCCCAAACCTTATCGGCAAACGTACACAGTAATGGTGTCATTTAATTTCTTCCCTTCCACATAGACACACGTGCACCCGAACACACCACCAGGAGGAAGGCGATAATGCCCAGCATAGGCCCATAAAGGCAGACATAAAGCAGTCAGTCAGTGACATGTCATTAACTTAAATCACACTTTTATGTCTCTCCAATTCTTTGCTACTCCTCCATTTCCAGTGTTGCTCTGTTTTTACTTCCCCTCTGTCCTTCTATTGCCCCAACTGACAGCTTATGTTCCCTCTTTCCTCTCACATCTCTCATTTTCTCCACTTCCTCACTTCCCTTAAATCTAGCTTGTCTGTGCTTCATCTCCTCCCATCTTTTCTTCCTCCTCCTCTAATCTCATTTTTTAGCCCCTGCAGCACCTATCAATTACTTATTTTTCTGCACCTTTATGTACATGTTTTTTTTTTTCCTCACGGCAGACCTGTGTGTGTGTGTGTGTGGCAGACACCAGTGCTCCGTGAGGAAGCCTGACTATTCACATTCTGGGCGTTAGTGTATATTTCACATTGTGTGTGCCTCATATCAGCGCTTTAAGCACCTTCATGCTTTTGCATATCTATGTATTTCTGCTGCTGCTATCTCCAGAGATGGTATTTTCCTCACCTCCCACTGCACCCCTGCTTGAAAAGATAAATCCAGAAATACAGGGAGCACATAATAAATGATACAATAATGGAATTTTCTTGTGGCTAATCAGCTTCTGCGCCTCTTAAGGAGCTTGAGGGAGCGCCTCTCGCAAGGCTTAGCTGTTGTTGTTTATTGTGGATTTATTATTTACCGTCGCGAGGCACGGGTGCAAACGTCACACCATTAAACATTCATCCCCGTGTGGACCTGAAGAATGTCACCATCAATCACCGTCACCCTTCACTGTCAGGCTCCTCTCGTTCTTTTCACTTCTGCCTCCATCTCACCCTTTTATTCACTGGCTTTCTCTTTGACCTTTTGTTTATCTCCTCATCTCCCCATTGTCCATTAACTCCTATTTTCACCCACCTTCACCTCTGAAATGTTCTTTCTCCTCCCCCAGTGTTGACCTTTTTTGCAGTTTTTTTGATGGGTGTTTGACTACAGCACATTTGTCACTATAATCACCAGCATCCATGTGATCTCAATACTCCGATTTGTGGCTTATTTTCCCCACAAAGAAACCCAATGGGATGAAAAAGCGTTGAAACAAGTCGAATGAAAGCAATGGTTCCTGTCACCATCGGGCAGGACTGGAACCAGAGAAAACTAAGTGACACCTGACCCAGAGATTAGCAGTTAGCATTAGCAATCTGACAACCTCACTCAGCAAGTCTGGCTGTTTTTAAATAAGAACAGTCCTTGCATTGAAGGGGGAAAAAAGCTTTCAAAAGATTGCTGTACCAACATGTTTACTTCAGATTCCTGACCATTTCTTGCCAAAACCAAAACAAAGCCTTCCAGCACTGAATTCATTTAACCCTTTTACAACAACAGCCTCATCTGTCCTAGCACACTTTTATTTGCTAAAGTGCCCAGACTGACAATAATAGGATGATCAGAAGGATGAAGTAATAACCACAGGAAATCTAGAATAAGAAAGAGGCTAATACAGTAGCCATATTTGGATTCTAAGAAGATTAATGTACAGAATGAATATAAACTAGAGGTTTTCTTAAGCGCCATTAAAAGCTCCAGCTTCAGAAAAGTCATGACTCCTCCTCCCTTGTTTTTTGTTCAGATGCACCGTGCTCCGAGCTCCAGGGCATGTTGTCTGGCTTGTTGCCTGACTCTCAGATCTCCGCGTCATCCATGAGGGACATCCACGGCAACATGGGTGCAGCCAGGCTCGTGGCCAGTCGGTCCGGCTGGTTTCCTAACCCGACACAGCCCGTGGCTGGAGAAGAGTGGCTCCAGGTACCCTTACCCCACTGGCTCTGTGTCATCTGCAGATAGAAAATGAGGCAGCTGAGGCTGCCATCCAGCCATCTCTGTTCAACATCATAAAGGAGAAAAATCATGTCCAGTGGCTAAATTTGTTCTGCATTGTTACACCCGTATTGATTGTGTGCAGGACATCAGCGCTGCTTTGATAGACAAGGGGGCTGAAAATTGATTGTTTTCTGTGGTGCAGAGAGCAAGCTAGCAATAAAGCTTATGTTCCGCTGTGTTGCAGGTGGACCTGGGTGTACCGAAGATGGTGCGTGGCATCATTACCCAGGGTGCAAGAGGGCTGGAGGGCAGCTCTAGCGCCGAGAACAGAGCATTCGTCAGGAAGTACAAACTGGCTCACAGCTTGAACGGCAAAGATTGGACTTCCATTACTGACAGCAAGACCAGCTTCGCTAAGGTAAAGACGGAGGAAGCACACTTTCCATCATGCCCAGGTCCACGTCTTCCTTCTTTTCACCCAGTCTGGACATTTCCATGGAAAACACACCATTTCATTACAACCTAAGCCACCGTAATAATTCAATTTTATCACCTCGCTCCTCATTATTCATGGGGCCGTCTTTCTACTCTTTCGCTCTCCATTTTTCTCTGTTCACTTATCCGCTATTTGTCTCTCATGGGTGCTAATTAAAAAATGTCTTTCCTGCTTCACCACTCCATGCTGCTGGCAGCCGAAGACACCACGAGTCCGGGCACTTTAAACTCTCCTCTCCTCTCCTGATGCAGTCGTGAAGCTCTTTAATTGTGCTACAGAGTGCCGACTTCTGTTGTGATGGACAAACCTTTTCGCTCCTATTTGCCTGTTTTTTTTGGCTTTTTTTTGTGAATTATACCTTTCAATTAAAGTTTGACAGCGCCACAGAATTGGAGTGCTTTGGACCATGTTTATCTTGTAAGAGCTGTTATTTGGCTGTTAGTCACCTTTGAACAATAGTGGAAAGCAAAAGCAGAAATAGTGTCATGTTAGTTTTAATGACGCTTGTCTCGAGGTGCATCGAAACAAATACATGTAGCAGCGTTCCAGGACTCCAGGGAGACAGACTCAGACTCACCCCCCCCCCCCCCCACCCCCCCCCCCCCCCCCCCCCCCGCCCCCACACACACACACACACTCACAAATTCCTTCTGATTTGGATGCAACATTTATTTAATTTGCTGACTGCTTTCAGATTTTTGAAGGAAACAGCCACTACGATACTCCGGAGGTGAGGAGATTCGAGGAGCTGGTGGCCCAGTACATCCGAGTATTCCCAGAGAGGTGGTCTCCCGCTGGCATCGGTATGAGGGTGGAGATCCTCGGCTGCGAGCTGCCAGGTGAAAACACAGGCTTCCACATATAGGACAGCAGATGATTACATAGCTTTTAATCACCTGCCTTTTTGTCTATTCAGTGGGATGTATAGTGTGTGTCTACTTAAGTGTGTTGAGCGTAGTGGTTAATCATGTTGCTGTAGGAAGAGCTGCAGTATGTCTGGACAGGGATTAACATGTCTAGGTCATGGGACTTTCACTAATAGTGGGCAGCTGTGTGACTGGACTCTATTGTGTTCACATCTTATGTTCACAACATGTTGCTCTGGTGGAGGGAAGGATTTGGTCTGAATTCCAGCATATTACGTATATTAAGTGTAATTCTTACGGCTGCTGTTTTGTAAACTGACTATAAGGAAGAAGATGAGGACTTGTTTGTCCTCAGTGGAACTGTGGCAGTTTAAATCACTTCATGTGATTTTTTAATCTACTGGATTCTCTTATGAAGAGGTAGATTTTTTCCCCCCACTATGGTCAACCTCGTCTTCATCATTCATTTATTCCTCTTTCCATCAAATCTGGCTTCAGCCAGATTGTGACGTGGGAGAGGTGAAGACAGTAACAGGAAATGACACGTACCTGTTCCCAGAGGGAAAAGATGTGTGTTGCTACCCTCGAACCTAGAATTCTCTATCCCCATGTGTGTGAGTAGTTGAAAGGGAGTTATACATTCTACATGTGTCGGGATCAGCCAGGAAATTAGCGATGACGTGGCTGCCATGAAAGCAAATCTAACAGAGATCTGATTTTATTTATAAATAATTATAGATGGCCGAGAGATGGTGGCCATAATACAATCATATATCAAACTTAATAAGCAAATCTTGTTTAATGGTCATATTATATGTTCAGACGTCTTTTCCTTTAACAAAAGCCAGCATACAGCACTGGTAAACCACCAGTTCCATCACATGTCTTTTCTTGATCGTTGTGCAATTGTGTTCACTCATCGCACATTAGTGCCACTCCTGAGCTCATGCACATCCTATCGGCAGCCATGGTCTCTGTGATCCACCTCTCGGCTATTGCGGGCCATTCCTGTGACCGTCTGCTGGTCCGGCTGTCTGTGTCTGCGCGCCAGATGTTCGCCCCCTGGTTGTAATCTGTGCATTAGAAACGATAAAGGTTTATTCCCACTTTGCATGAACACAGCGGCGGCAGCTCCTGCCACACTACACCCTACGATAATTCTGAGTCTAAAAGCTTAAGGCCAGTGGGTTTTTGTTAAACAGCTTCTCATTGAGTGATGTTAGAATAATGACTGAAAAAGTCATATTCTCACGGGGTGTGTAGACACAGTTATTAAACAGTGATAGAGAGAGAAGACTGAAGTTTTTGATTTGTGTGTGTTCTTTACATAGTTTAGGCCAATATTTGTATTTCACTGGGAATGTGAGGACAATGGGGAAGTTAAGGACATCTTGAATCGGTTAAGGTTAGATTTAGGTAGCTAGGTTAGGTAAGCTGTAACGTTAGGGTTAGGTGATGAAGCACATTGTCCGTGTGTTTGTGCATGTGCGTGCGTGCATGTGTGAGTCTTCTTATGTTGAGTTACAATGAGTGCATCAGCTTCAGTCCACTGACCACAGCTGTTTATACATCACATACGGGCTCGCTGGAACACACACAAATGCCTGTACCCAATTGTAGTGACCCCATCTATATAATAACACACATAGGCACACACACACACGCACACACAGACACACACACACACACCTTTCTATCTCTGCTCAGAATAAATCCTCTGGGGCTTCTCACAAGTAGTAGTATTCAAATCTTTCTTTTCACCAACTCTTTCCCTGAAGACCCCCCCCCCACACACACACACACACTCACAAATTCCTTCTGATTTGGATGCAACATTTATTTAATTTGCTGACTGCTTTCAGATTTTTGAAGGAAACAGCCACTACGATACTCCGGAGGTGAGGAGATTCGAGGAGCTGGTGGCCCAGTACATCCGAGTATTCCCAGAGAGGTGGTCTCCGCTGGCATCGGTATGAGGGTGGAGATCCTCGGCTGCGAGCTGCCAGGTGAAAACACAGGCTTCCACATATAGGACAGCAGATGATTACATAGCTTTTAATCACCTGCCTTTTTGTCTATTCAGTGGGATGTATAGTGTGTGTCTACTTAAGTGTGTTGAGCGTAGTGGTTAATCATGTTGCTGTAGGAAGAGCTGCAGTATGTCTGGACAGGGATTAACATGTCTAGGTCATGGGACTTTCACTAATAGTGGGCAGCTGTGTGACTGGACTCTATTGTGTTCACATCTTATGTTCACAACATGTTGCTCTGGTGGAGGGAAGGATTTGGTCTGAATTCCAGCATATTACGTATATTAAGTGTAATTCTTACGGCTGCTGTTTTGTAAACTGACTATAAGGAAGAAGATGAGGACTTGTTTGTCCTCAGTGGAACTGTGGCAGTTTAAATCACTTCATGTGATTTTTTAATCTACTGGATTCTCTTATGAAGAGGTAGATTTTTTCCCCCCACTATGGTCAACCTCGTCTTCATCATTCATTTATTCCTCTTTCCATCAAATCTGGCTTCAGCCAGATTGTGACGTGGGAGAGGTGAAGACAGTAACAGGAAATGACACGTACCTGTTCCCAGAGGGAAAAGATGTGTGTTGCTACCCTCGAACCTAGAATTCTCTATCCCCATGTGTGTGAGTAGTTGAAAGGGAGTTATACATTCTACATGTGTCGGGATCAGCCAGGAAATTAGCGATGACGTGGCTGCCATGAAAGCAAATCTAACAGAGATCTGATTTTATTTATAAATAATTATAGATGGCCGAGAGATGGTGGCCATAATACAATCATATATCAAACTTAATAAGCAAATCTTGTTTAATGGTCATATTATATGTTCAGACGTCTTTTCCTTTAACAAAAGCCAGCATACAGCACTGGTAAACCACCAGTTCCACCACATGTCTTTTCTTGATCGTTGTGCAATTGTGTTCACTCATCGCACATTAGTGCCACTCCTGAGCTCATGCACATCCTATCGGCAGCCATGGTCTCTGTGATCCACCTCTCGGCTATTGCGGGCCATTCCTGTGACAGTCTGCTGGTCCGGCTGTCTGTGTCTGCGCGCCAGATGTTCGCCCCCTGGTTGTAATCTGTGCATTAGAAACGATAAAGGTTTATTCCCACTTTGCATGAACACAGCGGCGGCAGCTCCTGCCACACTACACCCTACGATAATTCTGAGTCTAAAAGCTTAAGGCCAGTGGGTTTTTGTTAAACAGCTTCTCATTGAGTGATGTTAGAATAATGACTGAAAAAGTCATATTCTCACGGGGTGTGTAGACACAGTTATTAAACAGTGATAGAGAGAGAAGACTGAAGTTTTTGATTTGTGTGTGTTCTTTACATAGTTTAGGCCAATATTTGTATTTCACTGGGAATGTGAGGACAATGGGGAAGTTAAGGACATCTTGAATCGGTTAAGGTTAGATTTAGGTAGCTAGGTTAGGTAAGCTGTAACGTTAGGGTTAGGTGATGAAACACATTGTCCGTGTGTTTGTGCATGTGCGTGCGTGCATGTGTGAGTCTTCTTATGTTGAGTTACAATGAGTGCATCAGCTTCAGTCCACTGACCACAGCTGTTTATACATCACATACGGGCTCGCTGGAACACACACAAATGCCTGTACCCAATTGTAGTGACCCCATCTATATAATAACACACATAGGCACACACACACACACACACACACAGACACACACACACCTTTCTATCTCTGCTCAGAATAAATCCTCTGGGGCTTCTCACAAGTAGTAGTATTCAAATCTTTCTTTTCACCAACTCTTTCCCTGAAGACCCCCCCCCCACACACACACACACACACACACACACAATGAGCCATACCTCTTTTGCATTCAATTGTATCTTTTATGGCTTAATCACAGTAGATCCACAACCTGATGCAGGAATACTCTGTAATAATTGCCTGCTTTACTTTCAAGCCTCTCATCACTGTTTTCAATCAAACAGTTTTAAATCGCTGGAGTTTGATGTGAATTAAGTTATCATCCATATTTAGGCTACAAATAACAACTCAACACACACGCAGAAGTGACGCACAACTAAGGCGTTGTAACGCTGGATGTGAGGTGAAGCTGCAGATTTGCTCCTGTTTTAAAGGAGTCATCAGAACATCTGCCGCTCTCACACCTCCTGCTCAGGCAGTGGACGTGGAGGTGTGAGAGACACTCAGTCCCTCACATGAGGAGACATTTCTCTTTCTGTCTGAATCGGTCTCTCTCTTGAAACTTCCACCGGGTTTGGAAGTGAATCCGTTTGTGTTTTCCTTGGCAAACATGACTTGGAGTTTCAGAGCTCTGAAGCTGTGACCAGAGCCTGATGTGGTTTTAAAACCTGGATCAGGTTTTGCTATCCAATAGCTGACCGCAAAACTGCAACAATCTTACAACACCAACAGATATGCACGCAGGGCGGGGGCTGGAAAATCCTCCTATGGATGGAGCTAAAGTGTGGAGGTGTCTGTGGTTTCTGCAGCACCCACACTGCCTCCGAGTCCCCCCAGCCTAATCACACCCATCTCCTGCCAAGGCTCCTGTAACAGCCCTTTATACCTTATTCTGTAATTACTGTCTCCGCCCACTAGCTTTAAATGTCTAAAAACCAAGCCAGGATCAGATTGGACTGGTTTTCCAAACACATAAATGGATACAGGCTTCTCTCCTGGAAGGATAACTGTGACTTTTACAGGACATCAAAACTGTGCTGATGCTAAACTGGGGGAAAGACGGACAGAGATAAAATCGCTCAGTTTCACTGTTGCTGCCTCGGTGGTGTGTTCCAGTGAACACAGCAGGCTGCCAGCAGGACCGTGTTCCTGTGTCAAATGCCTGAAAGAGGAGCGTTCGGCGGCAGCAGCCGGGCTCCGCTCGCCGCAGCAGGACGGCGATGTTTATCTAACTTCTTGTCCTTCTAGATACCTCACACATGGCAGCACTTAGACTGGCTGCATATGTGTTTATATGCAAAAGGCAGCGTTTCTACCACGTAAATGTTGGTGTGGCTCACCACCTCTCTCTGTTCTACCATCCATCCATCCATCCATCCATCCATCCATCCATCCATCCATCCATCCATCCATCCATATTCACCCACCCATCCACCATCCACCCACCCATCCATCCATCCACCCACCATCCATCCATCCATCCATCCACCATCCACCCATCCATCCATCCACCATCCACCCACCCATCCAACCATCCACCCACCATCCAACACCCACCCATCCATCCATCCATCCATCCATCCATCCATCCATCCACCCACCCACCCATCCATCCACCCATCCATCCATCCATCCATCCATCCATCCATCCATCCTTCTTCCTTCCATCCATCCATCCATCCATCCATCCAACCACCCAATCCATCCATCCATCCACCCACCACCCACCCATCCATCCATCCATCCATCCATCCACCCACCCACTCACCCATCCATCCATCCATCCACCCATCCATCTATCCTCCCCCACCCCACTCATCCATCCATCCATCCATCCATCCATCCATCCATCCATCCATCCACCCCACCCATCCATCCATCCACCCACCCACTCATCCATCCATCCATCCATATCCATCCATCCCCATCCATCATCCACCCACCCACTCAATCCATCCATCCATCCATCCATCCATCCATCCATCCCCACCCACCCATCCATCCATCCATCCATCCATCCATCCATCCATCCATCCATCCATCCACCCACCCACCCCCCCATCCATCCATCCATCCATCCATCCATCCATCCTCCATCCATCCATCCATCCATCCATCCATCTCACCCACCCCCCCACCCACCCTCCCACCCGTCCTTCCATCCTCCATCCATCCATCCCCCATCATCCATCATCCATCCATCATTGACTTTATTCCATTCCATTTCTCTCTGTTTTGCAGTCTTTTGTGTAAATACTGTTTAAATAACCGTACTCTGTACTTGAACTTCTTCTAGGTGATGAAATGCACGGCATCTGTGCAGGACATGGTGATTCTCAGTTGTTTTGACTTCCTTGGATTCAGTTAACTGCTATTAGCTATTTAACACTGCAGCATTTAAGGCTTCAGTTACACTCCTGGGCCTTTGTTACGCAGTCTGCTAATGAGCATTTCACTGTGATTATTTCCTGACACAAACAGCTTCTTTTTCCTTGTGCTCATTTAGGCCACCCTTTTAACTAAACTCCATTGTTGGTGACTTTGTAACTGCAGTCACATACTTGTTTTCTTTTTACGACAATACATATCACAGAAAGTCTCCCTTCATCCACCTCATGTTAAAATTGAAGCTTCTGTGCACCACTTACCATAAAAGAAGCATCGCTTGTTGCTCACTGTCCATTGGACTAATTAGGCCTTTAGTCTTGAAAGAGTTTCCTGCTGTAAAGATCTCATTTTGCCACCCACTCATACGCAAGAGGGAGTAATAATTAGTCCTGCACTTAGCCCTACATGCAAACCAGCACTTTTGGTTTTTAAGTATCGTCTCCTGATTGGCTATTTAGATCAATGTCAGGCTTTTATTTATTTCCTTTTTTTGCTAGTGCCTCTTATTTAAGGTCACATGCTAACAAAACTAACTGCCCCATGAACAGTATAGTCAGTGCTATGAATAGACTGAATCCCGCACTCTACTCCAGCCGTGCTGTGGCTGAATACCTCAGTTTTGTCTCTAACTTGAGCTGCAACATAACCCTCAATCTCCATGATCTCATTATCATGCCAGCACCCAACTGCAGCCTGAATTTAAGATGTTTACTCACTACCGAGGGCTATCTTTATGTAAATAGATGTAGGTGATTAGTTCGAAGCCCAGGCATAAAAGGCTGAATGCTACTGCCAGCGTTGCCAACAGACATGTTGGTTGATTCCTAATATGTCAGAATGGACATATATGATATGTTATGTCAGTTACACTCTGCACTGCCCCATAAAGAGCTGCTGTGAGGCATCAAGTTCTCAAGATGAGCGAACACATTGTTATTAGTTGAAAGATATCTTTTAAAATGTGAATAATCCTCAGAATAAGTGCCTATTAGCCGGTGTCATCATGGATTTATTTGTAGTCATTAACTCTCAGTAGAAATCCTCTGTTATAACGACAGTTTTACAGCTACACACATGGAGTCACCATGTCAACCATAATTTGAGCGGGGATGACATTTTCCTTTCTTCTGCCAGCTCGTGCGCACACTCCTGCAGAGACACACGCGTGCACATAAAACGTCAGTAGTCATTATTTAGGCTGACAGAGGTAGATTTATAGCCATAGCTCTTTCCATAATTGAACAGTTTTTGTCTCTGTTTCCGCCTCACTCTGCTCAGTCAGCAGCTTCACAGTGAGCCAAGAAGGGTGTGTGTGTGTGTGTGTGTGTGTGTGGTGTGTGTGTGTGTGTGAATAACTTAATCTTATGCCTTTTGAAGGCCGTGATGTGTGTCTGAAGAGTTCTGAAGAGATGCTGTCGTAGCTCTGTGATGACACGGATGCAAAATAGTCCAAAGAAATTCCGCTATTTTCTCCTCCGTGAGTAAACACACTCGTGCACGGCAGCATATTTGGGCCATTTTCGGTTTTAAAAAAAAGGTGCTGCCATTTCCAAGTTTTAAATCTACATTTATTATCAATTTCAAATGAAACTTCAAGTCTTTCTTTAATGCTATAGAACAGAAATGTTGATTTTGGGGCCTTAATACTCACAGATCTGCTGCATTTTGTCTCATTTTGTCTCATTTGCTCTCACACATGCACGCATGCACACAAGTAGACTCTGATTTATCATCAGACACAGTTCATTAACTGAACTTCCTACAACAGCAATACACAGAATTACATTTAATTCAGATTTAGATAAAAAGCAAGAAGATGATTAATGAAAATAAATGGGGGGAAATGCGGGGGGGGGGGGGGGGGGGGAGGAAAGAAACAACAGTGTAGTGGAGATGGAGAGGGAAACCATGCCAACAAAAACTGTGTCCATGATAAGGAAAGTGGTGATGAGTTGAGGTGCGTGCGTGTTTGTGTGCGCGTGTGTGTAAGTCGGCGGGTGGGGAGGCATACCCTTGTCAATCTTGCCATTCCATCTCTGTGCGTCCCCGTCTCTCTTTCCCACTCTCTCACCTCCATTTCCTACTCTTCCACCTCTGTTTGGGGCACTAATTGCAGCAGTAAAGGGCACCAAATTAAAACAGCTTAATGTCAGCAGCTGGGAGCTACTTATCCAGTGTTAATATTTAATTGTGTGTGTGTGTGTGTGTGTGTGTGTTAGACCACTTTGAGTAGGAGCACATAATAATCATACTTTTAAAATTATTTTAACAGCTCAATAAACTTATACACACACATATTAGTAATAAAGATGCCAGACACTCTACAGATCTCAAGCCTGTTAGCCAAATTGTCCAGAGGTGAAGAGTTCACACTAAATAAGACACACAAGTGCAACAGTTGAGTCATGGAAACATCTCGAACTACCAAACAAGCAGTAAATCCACAGTTGTCTCAGATTTACCGTGTCTGTGGTTGCGAGCGACACGAAGGAGCAGCGAACAGAGCTGCAGCGCAGCGAGGAGCACTCTGAAAGGATCACTGGAGGAAAAAAAGAGGGAAAAGTAGAGACAAACCTAACAAGCCAGAGAGATCTGCAGGCAGATGAAAGAGCACAGCGAAATGCCCCAGTGAGAGATGACAGGGAGCAGAAGAGTTATGGTAAAGAAAATTGCAGTTGTGGTGAAACAAAAACAACAACGCGTAGGGTTTCACTTTTGAGAAGCGGGATTCGCTTTGTGTGTTTGTTTTGTACCAGGAGATCTTTTTCTTTGGGTTTTGCAGAGCAGAACTGAAAAGTGATCAGATTTGTTGTGACAACTGACAGCTTGGCGGTTAAAGGATGGAGGGGGGCTTTTGCAGGGACGAATGATGGATGAAGGTGGGGAAGGAAAAAATTCAAGCCACATAATGAATGACAGAAAATAAGAGAAACAGACGTCATTTCTAAGAATAGTCTGGCAAGTGGTTTGCGGTTCCAGTCTCTGGTGGCTCGCACAAGCCAGGCAATCTTTAGCTCCCTTTTGTCAATTTATAGCATGTGCGAGTCGATAAAAAATGACGGCGATTTAAGGAGTCTTAACCAGCGTTAGAAAGTATTTATAAAGACCAGAAGGTCTTGGGGTTGCACTGACATTCTGTACCCTGCCGATGTGTGTGAGCATCTGTTTGATCTATCGAGCGCTGCCCGGTTTCACGCTGCCATGCGCCAAGGTCAGTTTGAGTGCAGCATCTATCATCGTTGCATTTCAGGTGTGCGCATGCGTGCTAACCTACAGTGTGTAATTTGGGTGTTGCGCGTCAAAGTCCTTTGCTGTGCGGCCAGCTCGGCGCCTTTGTTGCCTGGAAGAGGAAGAGCTCATTCATGGGGTGACTTGCAAAACGAGCCACTATCGTATGTGAGTGCAGTACCTGACGTGACCAATAGAGGGGAGTAAATTGCACATTGTGCTTTATTTTCTCTTTCGCCAGACCTTTTACAGCAGAGGTTTCGAATGCCCTCTAGTGGTAGGTTGCATTACTTAGAAGGCATTAAGGGGGATTAAGCACATGTAATTAACGTGCAGCGCTTATTCCAATGTTTGCTGTCCAACAGAGGCACAGAAGAGGTTGAGAAAGTGCGAATGTCATCCTGTGTGTGGTTCTTTTCTCATCTGATGTCAGTGTTTTTTATTCCTGTTGGCAGAAACTACTACTCTACCTAACACCGTGACCCCCACCATGCCTCGAGAGGAACACACTACCCCTGCAATGAGACCTGGTACGCACACACACGTGCTTTGCGCACCCTCAATGTCACACACACGTACACACACGTGTATTTAAGGTCAAACTCATGATGTCATTGGGCACCACGGGGGCCTCTGTACTTTGAAGTCTGTTGGCTTCAAGAGTCTCACAGGAAGCTCTGTTTGACTGAAAATAAGCTTTCACAGCTTGAGGATGTCTCTCTTCCCTCCCTGCTTCTCTCTCTCTCTCTCTCCCTCTCTTTCTGTCTATCTTTCTCTCCCTCTCTCTCTCCCTCTCTCTGGGAATATGATTTCACAGCTTTAGGTCAACGACTGTCAGGCCAGTAGCTGTTGTAGAGCAAAAGTGGGGCTGTAGTTTCAATAAAACGCTCTCACAAACACCAAAGGCCGTTTTCCTGTCCTTTCTTTTCTATCTAATATTTTTCCTTTTCATTTGCCATGCCTCCTCTTCTTCTCCTCCTCCCTCTCTTGTTCCTTCAATTGTATCTATCCTCTCCTTTCTGCTGCCATTTTTTAATAAAAAAAATATTCACTTTGTTTAATCCTTCCCATTTCTTCCTGCACAGCGTCTCTGTTCGTAATCCTCTCTATAATCTTTGCTTTAATATTTTTATTCAACATGATTTATTGGGTTGTGTAATTATACAAGCACCACTGCCAGAAACTCTACGGGACTCTCTTTCGTGGCATTTAGGCAGATTAAACACAGTAAAACCCAGTTAAATGTTTGAATTTGACGGGGCTAAAAAGGCGATGAGACATTACGAGACATGGTGAGACATCTTGATCCACGATCTGCATCTTTCCTTTTGCAGCCACAACGCCGTCGCTGACAGCCGTGTGTGACTTTGAGCAGAGCTTGTGCGGCTGGTCGGCTGACCCTCTGTCGGGTGTGAGCTGGTCACTGCACACAGCCAGCAGCGGTTCAACAGGACACGGAACGCACGGGACAATACAGGACCTGTCCCTGGGATCAGACAGTGAGTGGAGTTGTTTTAGACACGTCCAATGCAACAGTGCCCTCGGAAACCAACACTGACCATTATTCAGGGGTTTGTTGCTAATTAAAGGGTTTATGGTTGCGGTATGTTGGAATATTCAGTTTTCAGTGCTCAGAGGAATCACTTAAAACAAATGTGACACAAGACTTTCACTCCAATTTGCTAAATTTGTGCAGTTTCAATTTGTCAAAGTTATTTTCTTCATTTTTTTCTGTTCACTTTTATTTCTCGTCTTATTTTTGATATTGAGGGTAGTTGCTTAATATTTTTGATGCATTATTATCAGTGTGATTACGTCAACCTCATTTGTTGCTAGTGCACACATTATTTTCATCCATATATTCTCATTTATATGAGATTCCTCCAGTTCCTGACTCCATGATTGCCTTTTTTCCTCCTCACTGACCTCTAATCTTATTTCCCTCTCCTGTAGTTCCTTTCCTTTTCCCAAATCTGTCTATCTTTAATGAGACGGCAGGAGGACCACGACTGTTTTATCCATCTTCTCAACTACACACAAACACACACACCTTGACACACAGCAGTTAGATAAGTCAAATGAGAGTTTTGACAGAAGTGCTGCCTTAGCACCTTAGCTCTCCAGCTCCCCCAAGGATACAAACACGCAAGCACACACACACACACACACACACACACACACACACACACACACACACACACAACCTTGCCATCCACCAAGGTTGTCTCTGTATCTGTTGAAGCCATCCACTTCATGCCTGACTGAGCACCTTCTGCACAAACAGCAGTGACTGTGTATGTGTGTGTGTGTATGTGTGTGCGTGTGTGTTGCAGTGTGTGTAATTACCATAGCAGCGTCCCCGTCTCATGTAAGACAGCAACATGACATTAAGTCATGTTTTACAGCAACATTTGTGCGGCACCCCGGCTGGAAGCTGTCTCAATCTGCAAATCAAATCCCCAAAGCTTGTCACTGAAAAGACGTCTGAAAGAGAAAATCCGATAGCTTGCAGCTCATAACTTCTTCTTTGATCCCTGATAGCTGGGGACTGGAATTCTAAAGCCTGTAGAGATGTTCGTAGAAGTAAAAACTCTTCAAAATGCCGGTCTTTGGAAGTGGTTTAGCTGTTGAAAAGAGGAGGACATAAGACAAATAAAGCCTTGTGGAACTGACTGACAACTGACACCCTGGTACCGGTTTCCGGTGTTTACTGTGATTTGCTCCACCAGAAGTCACTGAGAAGGAATAACTCAGACTTTTAGACCAATAAAAAGTGAAGGCAACAGACGTGCAAAACGACTGATCACAGATTAACTCACACCTTCATGCACAACATTAATAGAAAAACACCCATGCAAACAGACACAATACACACGTGTGCTTTCCCCTGCTCCCTCAGAGCCGACTCCGCATCCCTGCCTCGCCCTCCCATAGAGACTTGTTAATTAATTCCCTCCCTTTATACGCCTGCTAAGATCAAACGCAGCGAGACAGAAAAACACTGCAACTTCCTCTAACTGTTCCTAATGAGCAACGGTAATTTAAGCCCCATTTTTCACTGCCTCTAAGTGAAACAACAGAGTCACCTCAACCCAAATCCATTATTCATTAAGTGTGATGTGCTGCAAAATCTCCTGAATTTAGATTTTTCTTTTTTGTTTTCTGTCTGAGCTGAAGGAGAAAAAACACGGCTGAAATCAAACAGACGGATATACATGTAACGGAATTTGTCTCTCATCAGATTTGGTTGGTTTGTCGGATGTTATGTCTGATGTAGTTTATATAGGAAATTAAAGGAGAAACTAAACCCTAGTGAAGTGACTATGCTTCCTCTTTCCTGTCAATGATTAATATCGAAGGCAAGCCAGTGCTAAAGTTTTGTCATCTGCTGAAGAAGGGTGTCATCTGCATATAGAAGTACTTAGTAGTTTGTTAAATGAAAACCCATAAGAAAGCGAAATCAATTGCAAATAATTAGAAAAATGAGCTATAAATACAAATCCTTCAAAACAAAACAACAAAAAAATCACATTTGGTCTTTCAAGCGCTTACAGCTTCCTTTATTTTTATCTCTCGCTCCAATAAATAAGTCAATTTAATGAAAGTAGGAGAGAGTGCATGCTCATTTATACACAAAAAGAGTCAGTGGATGAATCAGGTGTCAGCTGTGCTGACTAAGTAGTAAAAATGCTGAGAGAAATGAAGCGGTGGAATGATTAGGGTTGTTTAGTGGGGTTGTGTGCGTGCGTGTGTGTGTGTGTGTGTGTGTGTGTGCATCCATTAGCAGTGATGATGAAATGGCCGTCTCATTTGCAGTTGAGCCTCATACCGCAGACCAGTGGCGGTAATGCCTTTTACTCTGAGCAACCACATCTCGTCGCATTACTACATCATATTTTGTTGGGGCTGTTTCTCAGCACGAACTGCATCTGCTGTCATCATAAATCGTGGAAACCATTAAAACGGAATACAGCGAAAGGGTGAAAATGCTAAGAGCACAGAAGGCAGGATAAGTGGCTTTAAATTTACAGCGCTGTGCTGGGATAATGCAGCATGTTGCTCTTCTCTTCGCAGGTTTCTCGGGGAACTACCTTCATCTAGATGCAGGCGCCCATATCCAACGCAAGCGAGCGCGGCTGCTGAGCCCCGAGGTGGGGCCGGAGCAAGGGCCGCTCTGTCTGGTCTTTTACTATCAACTTCAGGGGGAGGCGCAAGGGAGTCTGAGGGTGCTGCTGAGGGACAGCGAGCAAGAGGAGACGCTGCTTTGGGCTCTGAAAGGAGACCAGGGATCTCACTGGAGGGAGGGGCGTACCATCCTGCCCCAAAGCCCCAAAGAGTATCAGGTGTCATCTCCAGAGAAATGTTCTTGTGCGACACTACAATCAAACATTTTAATAACACACCTTTGTTTTGTCCCATCGTTCAGGTGGTGTTTGAGGGATTTTTTGATCATCCAACCAGAGGTCACATCAGAATAGACAACATCCATATGAGCAGCGATATCCAGCTGGAAGAGTGCACACGTAAGCCCCTTTCCCACCCCACTCCGCCCTGTTGAGATTCTTGCCATTCTCCCTCTCTGTCTCCTTTTTGTTTTTATTTTTTCCATCTGTTTTTTTATTCAGCCACAGCTGTCACCATTTTTAGCCACAGCGTGTCTAAAAATGTGCTCGTGAGGGAGCAACACGGGCGTCCTAATCAAGATCCTATCTTGCATGTTTTAGCCACAGAGGCCGTCTGCCCAGCAAGATTAGCTTTGGTTCCAATTATGGATTCAGTTTTTAAGAGAAACAGAGATGTCCACACTTTGTTGCAAAACTAGATGATGTTTGGAAGAACTTCACGTTTCCACAAATGCTTTCTCTGTTTTTCCAACTACTTTTGGGTTTAAAAATCCCTTCGTGGTGCTTTCAATGATGATTACTTTGCTCACTGAAGGCTAATTTAAGGCCAGAAAATGATTGCATGATGGCTTCCTCTGAACTTCATCACATTTTTGACCGAAGTGGTTTTGTCTCTTTCAAGTATGGGTTATAAAAGAATGATGGGATCCCAGAGTTTTGGGCCGAGTGTCATTACTGCTGCAAATGAAGATATTTCAGTAGTTTGTTTTCATTAGAATATTTTCATTTTCTTCTTAATGCATCTCTGTACTCACTGCTGAAACCTCTCTTTTGCACCCATGTCTCCCTTTTACTCCATCGTAGATGTTATAACCCCCAGCAAATAGCCAACAGTGGTAAATTTTATCTCCTGTTCCCATGACCCCCCGACTTACCCCCCACCCTGCTTCCCGCTCCTCCATTTCCCATCTCGTCACCCATTTTCTCATGCTCTTTTCAGTTCAGCACAAGTGCTGCTCTGATGTTGGACAGCAGTCACTGGGAGAAGACACCTAGAATGACAAAGCAATAAAAGCTGAGAGAGCAATTCAGAAATGACGGGGAGAGAAATACAGAGGATGCACTTCCTTCCTTCCTTCCTTCAGCCCTGTCAGATTTTTGTCTCCCCTCTATTTTCTCGCCATCTTGTAAAAATGATTCATTCTAGAAGATTTATGGAGCTCATAAAAGTGAAAGACTGAGCCTTACATACTGCATCAGAAGTACATTTCATACTTCATATTTAATTCATGTAGTTTTCATATAGGTGACCTACCCAGGCCACTTTCCAACAATAGATTTTTTTAATTTCACTCTCTTTCCCAGTTACTAACATCTGCACTGTCTCCTCTGTCCTTTGCAGAACCTTTCCCAGCTTTAACTCCTGGCATAACCAGTAAGTTTCTTCCTGTTTATGTCGTACTTCCACATATTTTGCTCCCTGCTTGTTGCTTAACTGAACTCACAGCACAGTGGTGTTCCCAGACAAACTCAGCCAAAACTGCAGCACAAATAACGGCATCCGACACAGGATACATTCACACATCGTGTTTACATTTTAAACAAAGTACGACAGAATATTGTGGGCGCAGGCGGTACTGCAGCCTGATGAAATGGATCTATGTGCATCGTTCCAGCATGACTCCCTGCATGCTGGGCTGATACTTGCTAATGTTCTCAGGTTTGTTCCTAAGTGAGAAAATTACCTGCAGCTGCAGCTCACAGACTGGTAGTGTTTTCCACGGTAATGGTGGCACCATGTTGTCTCTGCACTACCATGGATTCAACGAGTATCCATGCATGACTGTTTCGAAGCAGTGTTTTTGATCGCTTGAAGAGACAATGAAATCCTGTGATGATGCCAGGTCTGCTCAGTCTGCATCTCTTCCTGGATTTTAAATGTCAGTTAGGCAGAACTTTCCTGCCCTTCTTTTTCAACTTAAGGCTTTCTCACCTTGATCAACATCATACAAGAAGCCTTCCTCCCTCTTACATTTTTCATCTTCTGCCCTTTCCTATTTTTTACTTTGCACCTGCCATGCCCTCAGTTTATATCCTCTGGCCAAAAAACTGCTGATTCTACCTAAATGAAATCCAGACTTGATCGCCATCCAACTTCCTTTCCTCTTTTTTTCCTGTTCTTGTCTCTCCACTAGGCCAAACTGAAAACAGATCAAAGAACATTTAGACAGGTTATGCAACTGGATCGCTTGTTTTCTAATTCTTGGTACAGAAGTCAAATACTGATGGAAACCCTGATCTGAATATCGAACTGTGCTGTTATTCTAAGTAAGAATCCAGAAGCCATTGTTGAATAAGTGTACTGTACTTGGCAATGCAGTAGTATAAGAAGTTTGGTATTTTGTAGACATTGTGGCAAGTGTGTGAGTGTGTGTGTGTGTGTGTGTGTGTGTGTGTGTGTGTGTGTGTGTGTGTGTGTGTGTCAAACACATTCCTCAGATGCTGTCAGACACTTGAGCAGTTCTTGGTTGTGTTCAGTTCACTTCAATCAAAACAGTCAAAATTCCAAAAATAGTCAAAGCCAGGAGTCAGACCTAAATCCTCCAAGGTCTCTTGGACTGTTGGATCCACAGCAGCTATCACATGACTTCCAGCCAGACACTGGTGTTGGCTGAAGTGGGACAGGATCATGTTTTTAAGAGTTAGTACATACTGCCCTCTTATGAGTACATGAACACAGTGATGATGAGAACAAGCACTGGCATCTTGTAGGAATTTGTTTCTTGTCCCAGTTAACATGCTTCGGAGAAATCGGACAGGAACATGTCCTCCTATTCAACACTAGGTGGCGATATGCAGCCTTTGGGCCCCTTTTCCGGTGGACATATTACATTGCATAATAAACAACTGGAGTCAGTCGGGTGACCAGTATTTCGAAAAACAGAAAGATAATCGTACAGTTCTGTTCCTCTAGGACCTAATGTGTGCTTTACCTATAGGGCAGATAAGACACACTCTCTCTTGTGGCCATGTTGATTTCAGGAGTCAGTCAGTCCTACACCAGTATGGTGGTTTTGAAGCACAAGCACATGTGTTGTCCAGTTTAAGTCCACTTCAGGTGTATACAGGCCGGAGTGTACCCAATTCTCATCGCGTTATCTGAGTGTCTTAGTCAGATAGGGAGAGCACCGATATCAGTCAGACGAAGGTGTTTAAATGCAATGCAATAATTACTTTATCGTAGTATCTTGTAAATGTTTTCAATCATCGGGTTAATCTGCAGTTACCAGTTAACCAGCTTAGACTGGTTAAACAGTTTCAAAAATTATTACCCATTGGTAGAGTTAGATAGAGACTCCATTGGCAGCTTTATGTGGTTGAGTCAGTGTGACATTGTTGGGGTTTTGTATCCATGGCAACCAGGGTTTCTTTGGATATGTGTTAAAAAGAGAGTTGGCTCTGGCCATCAACACACAGGGGAAAGACTTAGTGATGCAGATATGTGGTGACCTTGAAAACCACACCATTAGATGCTCGGTCTGGAAATACCCCCAACCACCCCCTTTCTTTCTTGCTCAGACAAAAATAAAATGTGAATCAAAGTAACTGTTAAATTTTGCAGCCTCATCTGTATCTTAATCCACTGATGGGAAGGCTCCCTGTGCAGGCTTCTTAGACGGCAGCTTTACAATCAAAGCCAATTCTAAACCCATAAAGAATATGACTGAAGTTAAAAGAGAACAAGAAGGGAAAATTAAGCCACTGCTTTCCCTGAGTTCCCGTCTTTCCTTGCACCTTGCCTTTCTTTGTGCTATCAATATTACTCTCTTCTCCTGGCTCTTTTTCATCTTCCTCCTTTCCTTCTTGTGCTCATATGCCTTTGTTTAGCCATCGTCTCCCTCTCTTCTCTCGGTGCCTCCTTTCACAGTGAATTGACAGACTATTGAAGTTTCTAACAAACTCTTTAATGCAGGATTAAAGATATCATGGCAGGATTAGCTCGCTCCCTTCACTCCCCTCTATCCAATTCACCCTCCTCACAATCTAGCACCCTTTTCTATTTAACCAGCCTCTTTCTTCCAATAATGCCTTCTCTTTTTCATGTCTCCATTGCTGTGTTTTCTCCCTGACTTCCCTTCTTCCCTGCTCTTTCTCCCCCCTTCTCCACTTGACTCCCATCAGTGCGATCTTACCCTGGTAAAAGGAGCTGATTTCTCCCAAATACAAGCACTTTACACTACCCACGCTTTGTCGTCACTGCACAAAGAAGGCTTTGCAGACTGATTCTAAACGCATGGCATGAGCCTTTGCGTGTCTGGGACCAGCTTCTGCTTGTGACTTTTGCATCAAGACCATAAAATCTAAAGGGAAATCAGCAGAATCAAACAGAGGAGACGCGCATCAGCATCTTGTGAAGAGCTTTAATGCCTCTGTATGAGTTAAAAACTGGGTTGAATCTGAATGGTGGCAGCCTGTTTCTTTGCCTGCTGTTGATCACTTTAGCACAGCTGCAGTAACTGACCATTCGCTGAGCCTCAGCCCTCTTTGTTACCTTCCGTTGTATTATTGCTGGATTAATGTAGGCTTTATATTGGCTGTAGGGGAGCAGTTAAGTAATTTGATCAATAAAAAACTGACTTTCTCCAGGATGCACATGCAGCAACCAAAGGCAATAGAACGCCTTTTGACTTAATATGTGTTTTGACTAGCATGATAGTAATGCAGAGCTTGCAGAGAATTTCTGGCCAAAACTGTCGGTCAAGACGTTTAGAAGGTTTAATGACTTAGAATATTATTTATCCAGAAATTAAAACTACTGTTCCGTTATTGAAATGATTTCATTTTAATTAGGCTACATTATGATGGGCCTTTATGGTACTATGATTTTTTTGCTATTATGGGGTGTAATATAGGTTTTCTAGAAAAACAAATGCAGTTTATTGTGAATAAAATCAGTATAATTCTTAGACCTTCCACCCCAAAAAAATCTTTAAACAAATTAAAACTCAAGTGAGCTGTAATTCCTTTCTGAAGGTTTTAGCGAATGGTCGGCCAGGTAAACTACAGCTGCAATCTGCATGTATGCCATCCTCTTCTAAAATGCCAGCCAGTAATGTGTCCTCCTGCCCTCCAGGGGGTGCCATGGCTGGGGTGGAGCCAACAGTAGACACAGTGGCAGTGCAGCCAATCCCTGCGTACTTGTACTATGCGTTAGCAGGAGGCGGAGCCCTCTTGCTGATGGTCACAGTGACTTTGGTGGTGGTACTTTGCTGCCATCGGTACCACTGGGCCACCAAGAAGACCAGTCATCACCACTCAGTGTTGTACCACAGCAATCAACAACTGAGCCAGCAGGGTCACCTTAATTACTACCAGAACCAAAATCCTGCCTATAACTTGGTCCGCAGCCACAACCACCTGTACCCAGGCAATGGGCCGAGTCTTGAACCCATGCTCACCATCACACTGGACAAAGACAAGAGCGGTGATAATCGGTGTTGAAATCTGGTCCTTGGACTTTTGAAGAATGCCTTATTTGAAGTGATACCTATGAAAACTGCAGATTTCAGCAAAACATCTGTTCGATGGTGAGAACTCTACGTGCACCACAGCTCCTGTTGCTGATGACTGATCTCACTCGCTGAGCAGGAGGCGTCTTTGCTCAACTTCCTTGGCTCCACCTGACAGGCTGAACTTATGACGTTTCAATTGGCTTTTTTTTTACAGGGAGAAACGATAAAAGATCTTCAGATGAGGGCATGAAAACATTACTGTTCCTTAGGGAACATCTGCAGTTGAAGCTGAAAATGAAAAGGACTAAGAAATACATCACACGCTGGATTCCTACCTGACTGTGGACACAAAAATACACATGCACTATGCAATGTCAGTCTTGTAACAGCATGTTTTCCTCTGTACGGATGTCTGTCTTGCTCTGATTTGAAGCTTGGACGCTGCCAGCCTCCAAATACCCTGTCCAACAGAGGAGGGATTTACACACAGGTACAGCCAGATACGGGCCACAATGCACACAGCATAAAGGGACAAGGTTGTTCCTTTGGGTCTCATCCACTCGCCTTTGAGGGAGAGTGACAGAGACAGATTAAGAAACGGAAGACGCATTGAGGAATTAGCGTCGCGGTTCCAGATGAGACTGATGGACAGCTGCACATTTGGCATGACTGGCTGATTCAGTTTGTGGACTGCGAAGCAATTTATGTATTCAGCTGTTCCCTGTCTGGTTTCGACAAAGGAAAGATAGGATGAGACAGTTCAGATCGCATCCTGGAGAACAAAAAAGCTCATGGCATCAATACATGCAAAAAATAAAGCCAGAGAAGCCTGTCACGCATATGCACGGACACTTAAACACTTGACTTCTTTTCCAGTGTGCTGTGAATACTGTTACGTCCTCATCTACTGGATATGTTAGTGCCTCAGTGAGACTGAATGGACTGTTTACAAAACTCTTTTTATCATATGCACATGTTATGTGAAACAGATTCATAGATGGTGTATTTTAAAACCTCAATTATTTACTTCCGTCAAAGCTTTTGTCTCGTTATCAAAGATCCAGGATCACTTTATTTAACTGGAGAGTTGTTTTTCTGTTACCTGTTCCCATCTCATGGGGCTTCCTAAGCCGGTTTTCCCTGTCCATCTTGTTAAGCCTCTGTAATGTCCATGACTGACGAGAAGTTAAATCTCATAGCCAAAATGTGTTGTGATGTGAAGGTCTATGCTTAACCGAAGCAACAAAACAACAGTGTTCTTCATGTTCTGCTCAGGCAGCAGGACTGGGATTGTTTGTCCTCTGTTCCCCTTAGCAAAAGTCCTGATGTGCCTGATTTATATTTGTGGGCCTCAAATACACATTAGGTGCATTTCCACTGCAGAAGATTCTGGGGAATTTTACAGGACCGGGGCCATCGGTGTGTCTCTCCACTGCAGAAACCTCTCCTGAATGGCCATTTATAGGAACTTTTATGGGACCTAATCGAGTCCCTTTTCCGGCGTAGTTACTTAGATCAGCATTACTTGGCTAAACCTGGAGTGGTCGAGGGGTCCTACCCTGCAGTGGAGAGACGACCTTTGAGAGGGCCAAGTGAAAGGGAATGTTTACTAGGAAGTCCTGCATTGCCCCCACTTGCAAAGCCAAACAAGTATAAAAAGTCTGCTTTCAAATGTGTGTGTGTGTGTGGTGTGTGTGTGTGTGTTTGCACATGCTACATAGTAAGGACAAAACCACACATTTTATTAACAAAGTGGCATATTTAAAGAAGGGGGGACATGTTGGCCAGTCCTCACAAGTATGTAAAAGTAACACATTTGAGGGTTCAAGCCTACTTTTAAAGTTCAGGCTAGTTTTAGGGCATTTCGCTGTGATGGTTAAGGTTAGGCTATGTCTATAAATGTCCTTGTAAAGATCACAGTATGAGGATGAGTGTTTGTGTATGTGTGTGTGGGGGGGTGCTATTCAGAAATCTCGTGTTGTGTTCTAGCCCCTCCACATCATTTTGTTTACTCCCATTTGTTCCTGCTCGAGTGCTTCTCTTCATCACAAATCCTCGCAGTGAAAAACACAGGAGAGAAAGCGAGAGGCAGGAATGGAGGACAGCAGAACCTCTCTGAGGAGAAGGGCCCATTAAGAGGCCCCTCTTCCCTCCTGCAAAATGCACCCAGAGATGAAGATGAAAGGAGTAAAGGGAAAAAAAGTCTTTTTACTTTCTAAAGATAGATTTCTGTTCTCTAACAGGGAGGCAGGTTGCTTCTCACTGAGGGGGGAGCGCACGTTTCTTTAGCACACAAAAGCTCAGAATAAAGCCTTTTTGCAGAATGTTCGTTTTTTTTGAGGCGAGCGCGGTCATACAACCATAAAAGCTGTTTTGGCATGAAACCGTGTTTGTTTTAGGAACATTTCAGCTGACTTACCCCATAAGTTTGCCCATCATATCTCCCTTCTAAAGTTTTAGGCTCATATAGGATACAGGAGGAATGATACTGGATTGTATTTATGCAGCATTTCATGTCTCCCACATCCTCCCTGTCTCTGCTATAGTCCAACATTTTGTGAGATTTCAAAATTGTGCCGCAGTGCTTTTAAATCATCACCCCCCCCCCCCCCCCCCCCCCCCCCCACCTCGCTTCGTTCTCCTCAATCACAGACTACTTTGAAGCCCTTTAATATTTCTAATTAGTTAATGGAAGCCAATCACGTTCCTAAAGCCCTGCAGTAAGCACTTCTGGCCATCATCTCTGGGACTTTTTTTTAATGCCTCATCTGTTTCCTGGAAAAATATTACAAGTGAAAGTACTCTTACAGGTCCTCGGGCCCCCGTCGGAGCGGTACGACGTGCCAGAGAGCCATTCACATCTTTGCTTGTACAAAAATTTCCCGTTTTTATTCTCCTCCGTGCTAATTGGACGGTGCAGGAGAAAAAATGGGGCTAGGGGGAGTTTTAATCTCCTTTCAGATCCACAGGGCGATCCTTCTCGGAGATCCCAGCCCGAGGGCTTTCAGCAAAGATCATTAGAAATTGCTTAACAGTTATCCAACCAGCGGCCAAGTTTTTCTTTTTCCCCCGTCTGTCTTCTTTTCCTGTATCTGTCTATCGGTGATTTAATGTTTTGTCACAGTCTGTGGAGATTTGAGTGTGAGAAACAAGAACTTAAAGCCCGCAGGGGCCCTGTGAGCTTCTGTATTCACACAGCGACACGTCTGAAGGCTTTCACACATGTATGAGTTGTTTTCTCACAGGGGGGATTTATTTCACAAAGACCTCGGTGAAATATTGCACGCTGGTGCTCAAATTAGCCGCATCCCACATCCAGGGCTGTGGTGAATTCACCATTTTCTTTGATGATTTCACGTTCGCTTGATTTTCTCTCCACAAATTTTGAAACAAAAAAGCACTTTCTCAGTTTTTTTGCCCTTTAACCAAATAAAACTCACAAGTAAACAAGTCTTAATTAAGAAATGAATATAAATGAAAATGCTGCAAACTTGTTAAATGTTAGGGTCAGGGAGAGGTCTTAATTACGGTGATATTGAGCCCATTTCTGAAAGTCATTAAGGGCTTTCATGAGCAAGTTCTGTCGTCACACAGTGGAGATATCTTACTTTAAAATATCAAAGATTGTTTAAAGGCGAGTGAATATTGGAAAGGTTCCTTCAGAAGGTATTACCCACAAGTCGAAATCGTCTCTTAAAAAAATAAGCTTGTGTGATGGAGGAAATGAGGCTCGGTATCTCATTTTCATATCAGCTAAATTAGTTTTTCACTTCTTCTCGTCTGAGCGTCTGTTACTGTTGGGTTCCATAATGTCTTTTTAGTTCTTTTGGCACAGCAATAAATGATTATCAGCTGCCCGGATATTTTTTTTCCCTCAGAGAAGTGTCATATCACTTTCCTCGAATAAAAGTGAATTAAGAACTTTGCACTTTCAGCCTGTCAGTATTGTGATATTTCAGCCTGTTGAATTTGGAATGAAAACATGCAGCTGAATGTGAAGGTAATAAAATTGATTTTTTTTTTTTGTAAAACGGTGAAGTCTTCACTCTCGTCCTTCTCCTGATTTGCCACCTCTATCAGTGAATGCTGCTTATCATGTAATAAAATCTTGCTGGCTTTAGGTTGTTTCTGCAAAATGTCTGCGAACCATAAAGATCCCTTGACGTTCTGAAGCTCGGAACAAACCGGCTTACACCGTTTCTCTTGTTTGGCCTTTTTAAACGCCAATCTTCCAGCTGGCTGTGACACCGATACTCATCTACAAATGCAGCTTGGAGAAGGAGTGATGCTATCTGCTGCTTATTGTTAGCTGGAGGGTTTCACATTAACGCTGTTTGCCTTTTTCTTTAACAGATCCCAGGCCTATGGACTTTGGAAAAGATCCTCTATTCAACCACAAACCGTCCATTGATGGAGGTGAGCTCTCTCCCACTCTGCTCGTGCTTTCTGCCTGAGGTTACCACGACATTTAGGAGTCTTTCTCAAAGAACTTTGAAGAAGATTTTCAAACTAATGCACGTGTGTCTGTCTTTGTATTTGTTAAATATTGGATGCCAACGTACCCATTCTACTAGCATATTGAGGACATTTTTACATAGAGGGGCCATTTTGGTTGGTCCCCACATCTTCAGAGGACTGTTTGAGGAGGACATGATTTTGAGGTTGAGATAAGAATTGGGTCTAGGTTAACATTTGGGTAAGGGTAGGGTAGTTCTGGGAATATAGTGTGTTGGTGAAAGTCCCCACAAAGATAGAAATACTAGGATGTGTGTGCAACATGTTATTTTGTTGGTCGGCAAAATAAGACAGAATGCTTCCCCTTCCGCGTGGAGTACACATCAGTCCGTTAAAATCTGTTTACTTCTATATGTGCATGTGCCTGTGCACGGGCATGTCTTCTCTTCACTGATGGCCCTCTCACACATGCACTATAATCCCGGGTCTCTCTGTATGGGGCTGTATATGTTAACACAGTCGCCATTTTTTAACTTTAATCCTGCTGCCATTAATCCCGGCTGTGGGCGAGCGTCATGTGTAAATACAGCAGGCGAGCAGAGTGTGCTTGATAACTGGCAGATTAGCAGAGCACACGTCCACGACGGGGTGGAGAATGGGAGCGAAATTTGCACAGTTGGGACAACAAGATCGAGAGATCAGAGATCTTTTGACACTGAGTTCCTAACAGAACGTTCCATGTTTGCTCCCCTTTCCCCCATCTCAAGCCCGCCGTGCTCCCTCCAACATGTGTGATCGCGCAAACCTGACACAACAGGCAGCAGATTTACAACCGTATCTTTTCTTCTTTCTTTTTTTTAACAGCGATCTTCATCACCTCCGTCCTATTCTGGGGCTTTTTGCCTTTAATACGGTTACATTTATTTCCTCATTTCAGGTTCATTAAAGTTTAAATCCACAGGCGGTAAAATATTTTCTGGACAGTCCTCTGGAGGCTTTTCAGCCAGAGTCTGACAGGCTCTACTTTTGAAAGCATAATGCACTTTAAATGAAACTTTCTGCTGCATTTGTCTGTGTTCAGCTTACAAAGTTTCTCAAACAAATGGGCCGATGGGATGTAGTGCTGTACCAAAAATAAAAGCACCCACAGAGGCTGAAATTTTCCTAAAAATACCCAGAATGGAATCCTGATTTGTGTGTTCACACATGTAGTTAAGTCTTAATAGACTCTTGAAATCTAAATGTTTTCATTCCATTACTGTGGGTTTACACTTGATGATTGACATTTATGCACTCAAGTTTTCAGCACGTTGATGTTATAAAGCAAAGATCAAAAACTGGAACAACCTTTTAGCAGTTAACAAACCATTTTGTATCAAATTTATAGACGTATCCAAGCGATTATACTGTTTCCATTGGCGTGATCGCTCTTTCCTGATTTCACAGGCCATGTCTTTCCAGGTTGGCAGTCCTCCTTCTCCACCCCCTCCACCCCTGATATGGACCCCCCCTCTGTCACCCTGGTGTCCGAGAAGGACAAGGACAACGCCTGGCTCTACACGCTGGACCCCATCCTCCTCACCATCATCGTGATGAGCTCCCTGGGCGTCCTGCTGGGGGCCATCTGCGCCGGACTGCTCCTCTACTGCACCTGCTCCTACAGCGGGCTCTCGTCGCGCTCGTCCACCACGCTGGAGAACTACAACTTTGAGCTGTATGACGGCATCAAGCATAAGGTGAAGATAAACCAGCAGAGGTGCTGCTCTGAAGCATGAGGAGAACTCTGAGGGTCAGGATGCGTCCTCTCGTTGCCTCATCATCCTTCAGTCCTCAGTTCAGACAAAGAAAATTCAGCACTATTCTTCATTTCAGTATCCACGTGTTCTCTAAAATCCGAAAGGGTGAAGTCTCCGTGATGAGGCTCCAGTACCAGATCTCCTCAGCCTGTAGGAGAAAGCCTGCTTGATTTTTAAAAAAAGAAAAAAAAACAGCCTTGCGAATGAATGAAGGAATGAAAATGAATCTATTGCAGAATATAACCCGCCAACCGCTGGAATGACGCTAAAAAGAAAAACGACGGCCCACAGTATCCATGACAGTCTGGACATTTGGGACACAAATGGCGGCCTGGTCGTGGTGTTCAGTTGAATAAAAACATGATAATGAGGTTCTTAATGATGGAGGGAATTTCATTAACACGTACCCAGAACGGTACTATGCAGGGCATTTGTCCTCATTAGCTTGAATATGAATGTGGCCGACAGCGAGACCTAACCAGCCGCGGCGCCTGGACCGTCCGCTGCCGTGGCGCCCCTTCACCTGGGCTATTCTGACTCAAGTCAACACATATCAGATGAATGCCTCCCTCCCCGTAGATCATCAGCTCAAAGGAGTCCGGATCCAGAGAGACAAAGACGGAAGAGAGGAGCAGGGAAAACACCCTTTCTTTTTGGCTTTTGGTTTGTTTTAGGGGAGTTTTAGAGTTGAGTTCTGTGATATTTTTTTATTTTGTTTTTTGCAGTGTGGCGCTCGCTCTCTCGCTCCTTTGTATGGCCTCAGTCTGCGCTTTGTGAAACCAGTGGCATAGAAGAGTAACGGTGACTGTTTTTTTTGCTTTGTTTTCAACCTGTGTCCGTTTTGAGGCGGGGAAAAGAGGAAGTGGAGCCAGCTTTAGTTCGTAGCTTATGCCATTTTTATACTTTCTTTAACGTTGTGTTTGACTCCGCAGTCTTAACTCATATTTTCAGTGGCGTTATAATGACAAAGAGTAGAAGACAAGACAAAAATCAAAGACAAAATCAGAGGTTTATCTAAATCTAACATGCTGTTAGGGAGTCGTGCTTTAGATTCAGTATTTTAGCATTTGTCTTTGGTATATATCTATATATATTTTTGCTTTTCAAACTAAATGATGGACAGACACTGTGTGAACAAAATATCAGTGATTGTTTAACTGCAACCTATGGATTGCCAAAGAGCTGTATTATGTGCACAGGGAGGTGGCTGGAGAGTGCTAAATCACCCTTCCTTTTCACTCATCCAACCTAGCGATGCCCCCTGATTGAAGGAATACTCTGAGGTGGAAGCAGAGGAGGGACTAAAGTAGAGCGCAAACTCACTGTCGACTTTCTTGGACACACAATCGAGCCTTAAGCTAACTACAGTATACGCTGTATCGGAGGACAGCCATGGAGGAAGGCCAGTGCTGCCAGGGACGAAGAGGAGGGCGCGCACACACACTCCCACACACACACACAAACACACACAGACGCACACAGGACGAAAAGGTGTCAGCGTGCAGAGTAATTCCTAACAAGTGGTCTTGTTTTTGCCGCCTTGCTCAGTTCACTTGAGGGTTTAACTTCTGTTAAACATGTTTCGGTGAAAATAAAAGAGCCCTGTGGAGTTTCTGACCACTCAGTCCATTCTCGTCGTGTCTTATTTGTAATGCTAGATGACGGCAAGCTTCCCAAACATGGCATGAAATCCCTTTAAGTCAGTAGAGACTTTGTAAATATTTAAAGAGCCAAAACTAGATGGATGACAGGTTGCTATTAAAGTAAAAGTAAAGCAAACGATCGGCCTCCACCGTGTGGTGATATATTTATGATCAAGTGTAGCAACGTCACCGTGGCAATTGCTGGAGTCATTTTGGTCGCAAATCAAAGCTGAAGGCGGCAGAAAGCTTGACACACTTGGTTGCTGCAAATTTCAATTTGGATGTTTTCCAAAAAAAAATTAAAAAAAACTCCACAGGGTATCTCTAAAATCTGCCGTGTCCAGAAAGTGCTTCTTAAATATGATTTTCAGCTATTTTATGATTTAAAGTCAATTTAAGTGGATACGAAAGTTGCCATCAAACCTGGGTGATCCTCGGAAATGACCTGCCTATAAATGACAGCAAAGATACACGTGGAAACGTTTCCCCCAAACTACTGGGGGGGGGGGGGGGGGGCAACAAAAGACTGGGCAGAAACTTCTGATCAAGCATCACCTATCAGGGTGCAGATGAAGTTGGCTGGGGTGTAAACACGTCTTGTCTTTTCTGATTTTCTCTCAACCAAGGAAATGAAATGATTCTTAAAACTGTTGAAGACCACCAGGAAAAGAGAGAGGGAACGATGGAGAGAGAGATGGAGAACTTTCCATTCATCTAAATGTGTTTTCATTGGACTGTTTTCCAAGTGCCTTGGAGCTCTCTCACCATGTCTCTCTGACACACACACACAAACACACACACACACACTCACACACACAGAAAAGTAGGCACTGACTACATACACACAGAGAAAATCGGGGAAGTATTACCTCTTCTTTTTTGATACACACACACACATTGAGATATACACACACCTACGGCACTGGTCAGATAACTCAAATTGTTGTTTGTAGACTTTGTACAGGATTTTTTTTCT
This sequence comes from Takifugu flavidus, assembly GCF_003711565.1. NCBI lineage: Eukaryota > Metazoa > Chordata > Actinopteri > Tetraodontiformes > Tetraodontidae > Takifugu > Takifugu flavidus. Next base: position 4,995,115 of record NC_079520.1, on the reverse strand, counting down.
TTTTTAATGTTATTATTATTTAATAAAGGTTAAATAACAAGTCATTTGTCCCAACAGTGTTTGTTTTGTTACAGTCGTCAACATTCTGTTCTTCCGAAAAGGCAGAAATGGGAATTTTTAATAACAAGAAGCAAATTATTCAACTACTCAAGCAGCATATTACTGACATGTATATGCTGTAATGTTTGTTTCTTTATTTAGTATTGTGTTTAGAAGGATATAAACATATTTAAAAGGAGCTTTGACTTTAAGTGTAATATCCTTGATAACTCATCGATCATAATCCATTTATGACTGCTTATCTGAAAAGTTAAAAAAGAAACACAAAAAACAGCTTCTTTAAAATTAATCATTGAACCAATTTAAATGAAATGCCTTCTCTCTCTCTCTTTCTCTCTAGGGGTTTTTTTTTTGCCTCTAACGGGCTAAAACAAGATCAAAGCCTCTTTTTCATTTAATGAAGTCATGAAAGCTGGCGCCGTCTAATTAAGACTGACCTTAACAAACCAAACCCAATCATGCAGCGTGGTGCAAAATAGCTGGAAGATGTCAAACAGGATATTTGTTCCCAGATCAAAGAGTTTATCTTGTGACGATTAAACAGAGAGATGACATTTTGGGGCTTCTTCAGGATCAGAAAGAACACCCACATCTGTGACCATCTGCCACACGTTAAAACACTCATTAACGCCTGTACAGGGAAGTAACTATGCTAAATTTGTGTAATTAGCTCTCAGAATCATCATTTCTCAGTGTCAGCATTTTCTTCCTTTTTTTATCTCCGTCCTCATTTGTTCATCACTCCTTCATCCCACCTCCTCTCCTCGGGAGGCTGACCCGATTCTCACGCACACACTTCCACACAGATTTGCACGTGCACAGGAACACAAGCACTTCTTCATTTCAGTAAGATGTGTTTCTGACGAGCCATCGCAGCACTGGACTCTGTCCCTAAATCCAGTTTAACACAGTCTGAATCGGAGAGTTCATCTGTCTTCACCCACGTCTGTGGTGGTTGGTGCATCTTTGCTGAGAGCGTAACCTAGTAACAGATTTTTACTCTCTGCTTAGTAGCACAAATTACTGAGAAACAAACAAACACACACACACACACACACAGGCTTCCTCCAACAGTCCAGAGACATGCATTTGGGGGTGTTGACCAAAGGGTGTCACGGTTTGTTTGTCTCTTTTTAGCTGAGATAGGCGCCAGCCCCCCGAAACTACAGTACATGGATGGATGGATGGATGGATGGATGGATGGATGGATGGATGGATGGATGGATGGATGGATGGATGGATGGATGGATGATACCCAAGTCTACACTTGGGGTAGTTCATAAGATTATGTTGAGGTCTAAATTTTCCCAGTTTGGAAATGAAACTCCTTTGCTAACCACAATAAGCAGAGTCAACTCCAATTCAAAAGCTTTTGGGCTACTATTATAAAAAAAATACTTTTTTGACTTTTATTTTGTAATTTCAAGTAGCATTAATTTATTGGCCTCACTTGCATTGAGCCTTGATTTGTGGCGTATCAGTTCTTTCTCAGTACTGAAGTTAACAGCCAGGCCAGTTAAATAATATTTACTGCAGCAAAGTTCTACTTTAATATTGTCAGTGTTTACGATGGAGTTCCTGTATATTCCTCTTCTTTGAGCCTCCCTTGTGCCTCTGTCCTTTCTGCCACACACAGCTCTGCCATAAACACACATTCTTCTTAGAAATGTGGTTACAGCTGACTCGAAGGCAGTAATATTTATATGCTGCACAGAGCTGTTAAGGGCTGCGTTTGTGAACTTATATGAGATGTGTCAACAGATAGCTGCTGGGTGCAGCTTCATCTGGCTGAGCGGCAGCATTACCCACCGAGAAACTTTATTATAAACCATTCTTCTTAATAACGTCAACCACCAATATTGAATTTGCATGATGAATAACAATGGCTAATAAGGGAAAACTAAAACAAATGCAGCAAATACTCAAAGACTGGCCTTTTCAAATCCACATATCTAAGAACTGAAGAAGCCTTCTGGATAGAAGGCGAAACGTCTTCAAGAGAAGAAACCCAGTCCATTTGACATAGAAAACTACCTTGGATACAATGACCTGGATGATTGAGAATCTACACAGACATATCTAAAGAAGTTCAAATGCTGTGTTCACTGAAACACAGCTGGTTTGTGGCACCTGTAGCCACGTGTAAACATAGTAAATACTGTCTTCTAAGCCTTCCATATTTAAACCTTACCCCTAGACCTCATGTTCACTGAAATAATCATTTTATTCATCAAATATTTCTGCCCACCTTCTCTACTTCTTTGCACTCTTTCCCAGGTTTGGAACAGGTGTCTTTTTAATAAAATGGAAATTATTTAAAATGTGGTTTCGAGCCCACAATGTTGCAGCCATGAGCTGAGGGATTGGTGGATCGTTGCTGCAGGGTCGATCCTTCGATGCCAAGAAAGTTGGTGGGTGCTTCAAAAAACAAGACGCAAAAGTTTTAATTTAAGAATAAATCAACTGGGTCACCGGTGAATGAGAGTTAATCAGGCAGTGGGAGCCCTGGTATTGGCCTTAGTACATTATAAAAGGTCCTCCGATGTGATTCAGGTCCTCCTTTGGGTTTCTTCCTGTTACATACCAAGTTAAAGAAATGTCAGACCATTAAAATTACACCTCCGAAGAAGGTCAGTGTAGTAAAAGTATAAATTTGAGTCAAATAAAAACCAGTATAGCGTTACTTATTACTAGTCTTGATATGGAGCTTTGGTTTCGTCTGCAGCGACAATCATAACTCATCCTGAGACTTCTGATGGCAAACTGACACGCCCGTAGAGACAAATGTGGAGGGGAAAAGGGCAAAACATTTCCTTTATTCCCTGTGTAAAATTAATTGCAAGCTTTGTTTTGACTTTTTTATCTCCCACTACCTGGGTGGGCGCCTGTCTGCGCGGGCCGCTCATCTGCTCGTGAATTGGCAACTTCCCGCTCTCCTGATGTCTTGAACTCACTGACTGCATATGGCTGCTGTATGAAATTCCATTTCATCAGACAAAAGCCTTTGTTTCCCCCCCCCCCCCCCCCCCTCGCTACACCAGCACAAATAAGATTGCTGCAAATCCAATTTCAGTGTAAGCTTTATTTCCCCTCATTTCTGGAGTTTCTCTCGTGTGGTTGCCTGCCAAACGCTGGCAACAGTTTGAATTTTTGCCAGCAAAAACTTTAAAAAAAAAAAAAAAAGAAGAAGCTCTGAGTCCATCCTTGGTTCCTTCCCGTGTTCTCCCTCGTCTTTGTGTTCATCGCTGCATGCTAACAGCCCGAACAGTTGTGTCCTACCTGCCTGTTTTTCAAATCTTTCCCCTGTCTTTTTAAAACCCTCCATCGGTCACGGTTGCCGCAGAGCACATTCTCATAAAGTGATATCACTCCCTCTGTTCAGTAGCCCTCAGCTCACGACCACAAACACTTGAGCACTTTCAGGGGTGGCTGTTGACATTAGGACACTTAAACCATCCAAGGCTGTGGTTTTTCCCCTCTCAGCGAACTGTGCATGTGTGTGTGTGTGTTTTGGGCCGTGAAGATCTAACAGTCCTTAAGTATGCACTACACATCATCCTCAGATTGAGAACATAAACACGAACACCCGCAAAGTGCATTGGGCACACCAGCACAAGAACATTGTGTAGCGTACACACAGGCCGGTCTCCTGCTGTGCCTTATCCTATAAATGGCAACAACAATCCTCAACAGGACCTCCAAGGGAGTCAGAATGGTCTGCAACAGAGCCAATGCTTTCATCTAGGTAGGTGGCACATGTGCGTGTGTGCTTGTGTGTGTGTTTTGTACTCCCCTGCCCTCACCCACACTGTAAACTTTACCTTATACTCTAACGGCTCTGGCCCACACAAACCCTGTCAATATGAGTCAGATCAAACCCGATCTGCCCACAGAGTGTTCTGAGTTGTTCGATGCTGCCTGAAATCACTTTCTTTCCCTTCAAATCTGAAAAAAAGGAGAAAGACTCTATTGAACTCAAACATTCCCCCAAAAGAATCCTTTTTAAGGTAACATTTGTGCAGATAGCACCAGTGGAGGGCATTCTGAGGTGGACCTCGTGGGCCTTGAGCAGGTCAGTGTGGGAGACTCCCTGAGACACCTGTGACCACTCTGTGGATGGACGCAGATTCAAATCTTTTGCATGGCTTTATGTTACTGTAAGTGTTTATATTTACTTTCTTAGCATCAGGCTTCTGTTTAGAGGACAGTAAATGCTACACATCACCATAGATACGCCATCTATACCATGATTCATGGAAGCGGCAGGTCCTGAAAGGGCAGATTAGGTCAATGGTTGTAGTAAAATTTATGATACGACAATCCTTTACTGAGAGATCTATTTATTCCTGCAAGAGAATATTCTATTCTATTCTGTTCTGTTCTGTTCTATTCTATTCTATTCTATTCTATTCTATTCTATTCTATTCTGGCATATCTATTCTATGGCATATTTATTTATTCCTGCAAGATAATATTTTCTGTCCTGTCAACATATTGCAACAAAATAGTGTTGGGTGAGTGTAGACATGCTATGGATTTGATGGCGAGTTCTGAGCATCAACCCTTTGCTTTTGACACATATTTATATTTAAAGGGATTTTTTTTATCAAAGAGATAATAAAACCAGGTCATCGTGGCGATCAGGAGCCAGTGCATTCAGTTCCCAGAGTCTCCAGAGCACCAGTTTGGCCTCGTCTCTGCACCAAGAGACCATGTTTGTTTGCCAGGTGTGTTTACTAAAAGTGCTGGAGCAGAACAGAGCTGCCTGATGTGATGAACTGGAAGAAAGGGATCATTACTAAGGTGCAAAACGGCTCCCGATTTTTGGCAAAAAAGTCGACAGTGCTCAAAACTTGAGTAAGCAACAGAGAGAGAGAGAGAGAGAGAGAGAGAGAGAGAGAGAGAGAGAGAGAGAGAGAGCTGCAGTCTTTTCTGAGGGCAAAAGTCATCTATCATTAATTTTCTAATAATGCTCCCATGGCTTCACATTTGAACACAGCTCCAAGACATAAATCAAAGATCAGCATGGCTGCGTGAGCGCATGTGCCTGTGTGTGCCAGAGTGTTATTTGTGGTTATTTATGTGGCTTCCTGTGTGTGTGTTTTGCAGTGTGTTTTCTGTATTTCACAGGAGCTGCTCGGGGCTGCGTGCTCTTATTGGATCAGTGACAGACTGGTGTATTATTCATCACCTGATGGAGAATGACAGATGAGTCCTTTTATGAGTCGATGTATGTGCATCAAGCAGCGCTCCTGGAAGTAGAAAATCCTTTATTTAAAACCACAGTGAGGGGCTTTATATGCAGTATGAATTAACATGGGGGGATGGGGGGGGGGGTGCTGGAGAGGCATGGAATTATTGTCATATACTTCAAGACATTTCCTAAAGGTGTTCATGGTAATTTGGGAGGACATTATGGTGTTTGGAGTGCAGTTTCATCACGAGCCATCATCATAAATGAGTCTTTAGTTTTCCCTTCTAAGGCATTATAGCTAATCCCTCCATTACGACAGGAGAGACCCAGGATATGTGAAGTCAAATATTCTGTTCCCTTAAATGTTGCTTAAATTCGCTCAATAATCTGACAAAAATGGTGTCAATCACGACAGATAATGTCGTTTTTTTATTGTATCGTTGCCACTCACGTTTACGATCTCAAAATCATTTCATTCCATTTTTCTACAGTCTTTGTGTGTTTTCCAGTGTTCACGTGGAAAATAGATTCAGCATCTTATCTTTCTGGAAGTTGTCTTGCATCAGGACAATGTACAAAGAAATGTGAGAGGTTTTGCCCCTTTTTCTGCTCCTGGTCTGACAGATTCTCTCCTGGTTGGTTGTATTGAAGCTGGTGTGTGGTCCTGCACATGACCAGGGAAGTGTATCCTGCAGACTACAACTGTACACCTCTCAAAGATGCTGACAGCTGATTTGCAGTACTTGGAGTCGGTTCAGACATCTAAGGGTTGTCAGCCTGTCTCCATTTCCCCCCTCTTTAATGCAAACTAACTGCAGCGGTTCCTCCTGCTCCTGCTTCACACAAGGAGCTCTGCGCCGACAAAACCACAAGAAAGCTTTGATATTCACAGGGGAAGCCAACTCTTGCTAACTCAGATAAAAAAACAGTCCACGTCACATCAGATTAATACAGTATGAACGTGCCAACATCTGCCCACAAAGACAAAAAAATAACATCTCTGAGCTTCATCTGTCTCAATTTTTGCCAAAACAACCACACTTGCATCAGGAAGAATAATGCGGTCAGGTGTGGGCGGGGCTACAAACACTGCAGCCTCCTGATTGGTCGGCAGAGGATGCGTTGAGAATGTAGAACATTGAGACGGGCAGCTAAGTGGCAATAGCCACCACTACAGAAAATAAATTAAATCATGCATCAAGAATGTTTATATTAGAGAAGCATCGGTTACTAGCCTCACGTCTAAACATTGTTTTATAAAAATAAACCATTGGTTAGGCACCAGAGCACCTAAGATTGCCTCAAACTGAGGCACGGAACAAGCTTATTTCCTCCAGTTCACCTTCCTGCAGCTCAATATTAGCAGACATTTTCTTTTTGGCTTTCCAATATCTTCACTTCTTTTTTACCCCCCCTTGTCACACACTTCCGTCCTCTCTGTCTTTCCTTCCCTAAAGGCTACACGGGCCCTTTTCTTATGAGAACCCTAGATCTAAGTTGCAGCTTTGCAGCAGCTCAATATTGTATCATCTATCACTCTGCATAGAGCTGCAGGCCGCATCAGCCTCAGTGGACGTGAAATAAGATTTATTACAGAGGACAAGGCCCCATGCGTGCGGCACCAGGACAAAAGGGAGGGAGATGGAGATACAGTCGGACATTAAATAAAGCTGTAAACGTGTCACACGCCGTGAAAAAAGGGGGAGAAGATGGGCATCGTGCAGAAAGAAGGGGTGAAGGAGGTGTTTTCTTTCGTGGAAGCAATGGCAAAGGCAGGTAGGAGAAGGAGAGGTGAGCAGAGAGAAAGACAGATGATGCCAACGAGAAGGCTAATGAGCTTGAGTGGGTGAGAGGACAATTTGTCTTTGCACGTGTGTACATGACAGACGCAGTGCTTAAGGGCCACTGGCTGGTTGTGTCCATTAGATGTTTAGTAATGACCGAGGTTGTGTACGCACGTGTGTGTGTGTGTGTGTGTGTGTGTGTGTGTGTGTGTGCAGGCATGCAGCTTCAGTAATCATCTGTCAGTCTGACTGATGACCGACCACAGTCGCTGTTTAAACATTTAAAATCTTTCAGGACAGGGGACTGAGGGAGGGTTGATGGTGGAAACCGGAGAGTGTGACACCAGCAGAAATCTACATGCACACCTCTCTCCTCCATCCTCTCTCCTCCATCCTCTGTTCTCCAGGAAAGACAGCAGGATTGACCTTAAGCCTGCAAGATGTACAAAACTGGAATTGTGGCTCCTTCTACATTTCTGAAAGAGAGAGAACAAACTGTACTTTACTCATTTTCTGCTCAGCCAGCTCCTGCTCCTGACGACACGGTTGGTTTCCATGATCTCGGTGTGTTTCAACCCTCATTAATTTGCTCCTGGATACTTTTAACCTGCAGCACATTAACCTTCAAAGTGTAAATCATCCTGGACAGAAGTGCACGGACTGAATGAGTGGATTTATGAGGGAAAGTATTAGAAAGGCTTCAGTGTTCTTCTGTGTTTAATAAATCACCGGCCCCTGTCAAATCGGCTTCATTCATAAAGACACAAATCATAAGCCCCGCCCACTTCACTGGCGTGTGAGCTGTAGGTGTCATAATTAATGAAGGACAGAATATCTGTGAAATAAAGAGGTGAAAAGAGGGAAGAAATAGAAGCTTTTGATCACTCAGCCTCGTTGCTTCATATGATTTATATCAATTACACATCAATAGAATAGAGAGGAGAGAAGCTAACATCCAAGATTTATTGTTTCTGCCTAAAATAAAAAAAACGTTGGACATTATGCGGAAAAGTTAACAGGCGTGGGGACGCCGGGGCGGAGGCAGGACTGAGAGAGGACAGGAGGGACGGGGGAGATGTCACTAATGAAGGACAGATAAAAGAGGGAGAAGTTACCGTGGATGACAGATGAGTTTCAGAAAAATAGGTATTTTTTGAGAGAGAAAGAGGGCGAAGGACAGAGGCGTGGAGAGAAATGGGAAGAAGGAAAAGAGAAACGGTGTGTGTGCACATTTGTGTGTGTGTGAGACAGAGAGAGAGAGAGAGAGAGAGAGAGAGAGAGACTCTCCACTCAAACGTCTGGATGCTCGACAGTTCTCAGGCCGTTGGATATAATTCAGTCGTTCCACCATGTCAAGTTCCCCAACGTGGCCTGTAGGGCCTGCCACGCCCCCCTTTCTCCTCGCTGCCATATATGGGCATCCTGTCCCTCCACGCCGCTCAAAGGGATTATTATGTTTATGTCAGTGCTGCTTCAGCGGCCCTGCGGCAGAGAAGAAGCTAAACTATTTCCACACTTTGTCTGCCTCCAGGACCAGTGTGTGTGTGAGTGTGTGTTTGTGTGCATGTGTGTAGGATCTTATTGTAACTTTGAAGGGCATCTTTGATGTAATTGTGATTATCATTTCTCTGCATCAGCTCTTGTTTTCATCTCCAAACCAGATATTGCATCCACATATCAACCAACCATATCAATGGTGGACTTACTTCCTGAGGCCCTGACAGTCCGTGGGGGGGATGGGGGGGTTGGTGCAGAGCCAACGTCACTGATGTACGTGTAAAGGATTTGCACGCTAATGTTTCTCCACGTTGAAGTGATACTTTCAATATGTTGAAATTAAAAATGCCTCCTGCAGAGTGTGTCACGTACATTATATCAGGCTGAGCACCATGGACCTTGTCCTCAAAGGTCCTGTTGGTGGCCCGCCTGATGAAGTTGGTCCTGCTGTACTGGTGGAGCACCAGTCCTCACTGGTAGGCTGCACAAGTATAAATTGGATTCCGTTTTTCACATTTTTGTCTGTAAAGTATATTAAATTATTGAGAAATGATTAAAAACACCCTTCTGAATGGCACTGGTGTGACTTAATGGTTTAGACGCAACAGATTTGGAAACCAGTTCAGACATACAGTCGTGCCAGTGAGTTCAACTGAGTCTGAAAGAGAGAAAAAGCAAGAAATGGAGACAAAAAGAGGAAAGAAAGGGTTGAAAAGAAATAAAGAGAGAAGACTGGGAAAAATACAGGGTCTCTAAAAGAGAATGTAAGAAAAGCATGCTGGCGTTGAAGCAGACACGCCCCATCACACAACAGTAGAGACATTAACTTCTCCACTCTCTCGCTTCTCGCCCCGCCATCACTCTTTCCTTCCTCCCATCTGCTCCGCCGCTGCACCTGGCCTCTTCACTTTCTCTCACCCCATTTCCTCCCTTTCACTCTTTCTTTCCCTCATCATCATTTCTCTTTTTCTCTATTTGCGCCACGTCGCCCCCCCCCCCTTCCTCTTTGTCGTTTCTTTCCATCTGAATAGTTCTTTTTCTTCTGTGTGTCTTCCTCAATCTGTCTCTTTTATCAGCAATTCCTCTAAATTTGAACTTTCCTAGTTCCCCTTTGTGGAACGCTCTTCATTTCCACACTCCTGCCCCCCTTCCCCCCCTCCACTCTCTACTATCCGGAGATGACGGGGGGGTCGTCTGATTGTCTCTTGGCCCGGCATGAGTGGAGTCTGGCCCAAGAGTCAGGACCACAGGAAAAGAAATGTGGAGTGGTCGGACAGAGCTGCCATATGGCGGCTCATTGAGTGAACAGCTCCACGCACTCAGACACGGAGACACAACACGGCCCCGTGTGAAGGAATGGATTGACCCCCCCCCCCCCCCCATCCTCCCCGGCTTGGTGGGCAAGCCGGCGTTTCCCATGGAGAATTGATATTATTCCCAAAGCTGACCACATGAATGAGGGGATGATGTGTGTGGGGGCGTGGGTATGTGAGTCAAGAAGAGTTTCAAAAGAGGATTTAATGGAGCATCAAAGATGTGATGTCAGCATTATCGGAACGCTCGTCTATAGGCGCCGGCATCACCAAAACCTCACGAATCAACAGGGGGGTCTCCACGCCATTAACAGTGGCCAGAGGTGGTCCGTCAACTAAAGCCACAACATCTGTGCCGCTTTTATTTACTTTTATATTTTCTTTTGAGGGCATGATCAATTAGGAAGTTAGAGATCAGGCGTGTCACATGTGGCGGCATCCAATGGCGTGAACAGAATTTATTACATTCTCTTAACCCTAAATTAAATCTCATGTTTGAATTCAGTCCAAATGTCCATTGTTGTAGATATATGAAATAATCATCACTCATATGCAAATTTGTCTCTTCTGGGCTACTGTAGAAACACAGTAATGCAACAAAATAGTGTCCGTAAAGAGGAGGCTGTGATGATATATACGTTTATATACCATGAAAGAAAAACAGAGTGATTTGATTCCCAAAAGAATGGATAAACACAGTAAATAATATAACACGGGTGACATTTAAGCACTGAAATTCAATGCTAATTTTGATATTTAAAACATAATCGTCACATTCATACTGTACAATAATTATCAATCATCAGAAATGTTATTTAACTTATCGCTTAAACTGGGAATGTTTCAGAAAAAGACAAAATAAAGTTTTGGTTCAGCTTCTTCAGTTTTCCTGAAGATTCCAGGCTGGAATTGTTATTTGTTTCCCCAGAGAACACTGATGCGTTAGATGCATATTCCTTTATGGAAATAGCTTTGGATGCTGGAGATGTGATTCATGGTGTCACAGTATGGGGTTGTGGAATGTAGTGATAGCATTTACACTGGCTTCTCTTTCTAATAAGACAATCATTTTTATTCACGCCAGCGATCCTGCCCTTTTCATTGCGTTCCTCTCCATTACACACACGCTGACTAAATTAAAAAGATTACTCACTTTTGACAACAGTGCTGTTTTTTTTTTACAGTCGGACCATCGCAGTCACAGGGTTCAGCTAAAGAGATAAATAATCTCCCAGCGAAGATTACACGTAAAGATTATTTATCTCGTTTGTTCATATTAACACAATGCAAATCTGTGAAAACTGCAGTGAAATTCCAGGTTTGATTAAATGTGTCTCAAGTCATTACTGTTGCTGAGGTAACGGTAGAGGCCACTTCTCTTTAACTCTACAACTACTTCAGACACTTTTAGTGTAATTACATCGCTCCGCTGCCATTTGATTAAACCATGTAAAAAGCCTGGGTGAGCTTTATTTTCAATAAAGTCCAGGACAGAGATTATAAAAGTAATGCTGGGCCCAAACTGGGAGAACTGGGAGCCGCAGTCGGCCGATGAATCAGATTATGTTGCCAGTGTCACATAGCAAGATTTTACCGAGCTTTGATCACCACGGTTACGGAATGCTGAGCACAGCTATACTGTCTGTTAAAAAAATAATCAAAAATTAGATATTAGATATGAATTCTATCAGTTTTCATTAGCATACACTGATTGCAATGTTGCCATGGCTACCATATGCCTAATGAATCCAATTGTAATAATGATTTGTGATTTGATGTGCAGTAATTATACACATGTAGATATACATGATACCCAATTAACTAGATTAAACCTGATGAATG